>NC_090449.1:100443408-100744413 GCF_031143425.1 Pleurodeles waltl
TACAGTTAGTGGGAAAGAACACTGGTGCTGGGCTCTGGCTAGCAGGATCCCAGCACACTCTCTGTCAAGTCAGCATCAATATCAGGCAAAATTGGAAGGTAACCATGCAAAAAGGGGCACTCTCCCACACAATGGGTCTTCAAACTGTGGGACGGGCCCCTGTAGTGGGCCTCAAGTGATCCCAGAGGGGGGTGCCAGGCTCTGACCAAAAAAAGCAATGTGCAGACAACAGTGCTTTGTTTTAAGCAGAAAATAATTTATTTCGTTTTGAAAAGGTAACAGAATATTTTGAGTTTGAATATGCAGCTGATTTGTTGGTAAACTGAATTGGGAGCGGGTTGCGCCCAATATAAACACTGTAACTTGAAGCATTAATGCGATCATGCTTGTAATAGCTGTATTATATATCACAAATTCAATAAATAGAATACAAAAATGAAAAGGTAACAGAAGGTTATTGCAATGTTTAAATAAGTCTAGACATATTTAAACATTGTCACCTAATAAATTCAGCTGAGGGCCCGATGTTGTGTTTTTTTTTTATTTTTTTTATTTAAATTAAAATTTCCCACCTGGGGGATTGGGGGTGAGAGGTTCAACATTGAAAAGTTTGAAAACCATTGCTGTAGACGTTGCATCTGTCCAAACTAAGGGCCTGACTTAGAACTCGTCGGATGGGTCACTCCGTCACAACGGTGACAGATATCCTGTCTGTGGAAATCTAAATCCCATTAAATCCTATGGGATTTAGATTTCGGCGGACAGGATGTCCGTCACCGTTGTGATGGAGTAACCCAGCTGCCAAGTTGTAAATCAGGCCCTACATTTTTCAGTCTGCTCTAGACCAAAGCTCATTAGTCAAAGAAGTTCTTTGAGGGTGGGGGTGGAGGGGTCGTTTCCCAGGTTCCAGGTGTGACACTCGGATCTGTCATGCCTGGAGGAAGGTCTGGGTTGTTAACTAGTGGGGTCAAAGGGACCGAGTAGAAGGAAATGCTTGTTTGTGGAGTATTATTTGCCAGTAGTCTAGTAGCTTAACCAGTGTGGGGAGTAGGGTGTGGGATTGCAGCCACATCTTGTGTGGCAGCAATAATAGATCTTTACGCCTAAAGGCTGAGAATGTTTGTTCAACTTATATCCAAGGTTTGCTTTCTGGGTTATAATTCCAGTCAGCCATGGGCGTAAGGTGGCCGCTAGCATTTATGATGTTATGTCTGGGAACCATAAACCTCTCTCATCTATGGTGCATGAAAGGGTCGAGCATGCCACTGTCTGGAACTTGCCTTGCCTTACAAAGCTAAGCATTTTTGGTTGAATCAGCAACAACTCTGTTTTAGGTATTGTGAGGAGAAGTATTTGTAAGAGTAAGCAGCACATGAAATTAAATTTTTAGGCTGTTCAGCCTGCTCAACCAAGTTATTTCAAATTTACTCCACCGATACAGGTCTTTAAATAGGACAGTGATTAGCGGGTGGGATGTTGCTCTCATACAATGCCCATGTGAGACAATAGATTGTCCCCTAGGTATCTAATGCCTGTCTCAGTCCATGTGAGCACCCCTTGATGAACTGGCTCTAGTAAGTTGTTGTGTGAGTATGCCCCCTCATGCTTTGCGATTTGGAATATCGATTTTGAAGGAAGACACTTGTGCAAAGAGGCACAGTTTCACATGTAATACAGGAAGCATCCATTCTGGGTTGATCACAAAGCAAAGGACATCCTGTGCAAACAAGGCAAATTGGTTCCTCATTTCACACCTTCATTCCATTGAAGTTGGGGTTTCTCTGACTACTAGCTACAAGAGGTTCCATGGATAATGCAAATATTAAAAGGGGACAGGGGCACTGTTGTCTCATTCCTATAGACAAATGAATCTCTGGTATGTGGTCCCCATTAATCTTAATATTGGTGGTCGGTTTTTTGTAGTTCGCCTGAATAAATGCTTTTATCTTCAGGCTGATGTGTATTTGATCAAGCAACTTTGATAAATAAGGCCTGTCTACCCTGATAAGGCTTCGCTACATCTTGTGAGAAAAGGGGCATCGGCTTGTTCAATCTCTTGGCACTGTCCATTAGTGTCTCCGCCAGTCTGGCATTATCATTGCTTGTCATTCTTAATGAAGCCTGACTGTTGAACAGAGACAAGGCGAGGCCAAACATAGTGTAGTCTGTTAACTAAAATTGAAATCACAATTTAGAAGGGCTATCAACCTATATGAAGTGCAAAGTGTATGAATGATGTCGGCTTTCAGAAGGAGAGTGAAGTGAGATCCCAACATTGTGTTCATCATCACCCCTGATGCCTTAAGATAATTAAAAACCTTAGTGAGGGGTTTGGTTTATAGGGAGACATAGACCTTATAAAAAGAGGCCATAAAGCCACCCAGGCCTAGGGATTTTTGACTGGGCAGTAGTTTGATTTCAACTCGTACCTCATCAATTGAGCTGTTTTCCTCTTGGAGGTGCATTTCTGCCTCCAATTGTGGGGGCATTTAATCTCAGAGATATTAATCTTGTAGTTGCTTGTCTAGCCAATGGCAGTGGAGTAGGGCTGTGTAATATCACTGTAAAACGGAAAGAATCTCCTGTGTTTCCTAGAACATCTGGCCTTCCTTGATGTCTGTTGGTTTCATATGGTTCCCCATAGAGAACAGTCTACGCTTATATCCTATTAGTGTATCTGGATTATCACCCTTTTCATAATAAGTTTGATTAGTATAGAGTAATTTATTGTCCCCTTCCTTCATTTTTATTTATTTGATTTCCCCTCTAATTCTACGCAAGCCTCTCATGGTTCTGTCAGATCCCTCTTGTTCATGTCAAGCCTCGGACTGAGAGAGCTGCAGTTTTAGGTCTGCTTTGTGTTGTTTGGCTAAGGGTTTGAACGTGGCCGTATGGGAAACAAGTTCACTCCAATGTACTGCCCTTGCTGAATCCCAAAGGGTAGAGGGGGTTAATTTGCCATTGTGGTTTTCTGCAAAATAATATTTGATTGTTTCTTTAATACGTTCTCAATGGATTGGATCTCTCAGTGTTATTTAGTTTTATTATCCATGGCCATATGAATAGTTACGGGATTCACCAGCAGCCAGATTGGTGCATGATTGGGCAGTGATTTAACATCAATAGTAAAATCTATCAGTCTGTAAAGCAGGCTCTTAGAAGGTAGGAGATAATCAAGTTGGTTGTAAGTTATGTGGATGTTGGAATAAAACATATAGGCCCTCATTTTAACTTTGGCGGTAAAAACTGCCTACCACCGTGGCGACGGCTGCCAAAAGACTGTCACCACGGCTACCAGCCGTCCACCATATTATGACCACAGCTGGATTTCTGCCAAATGAATGGCGGAAATCCGGCTGTGGCCATGCCAGCAGATGGCGGTAAGGTGGCTCTTCTACCACCAGCAGGACCCCATCAGTCGTATCATGACCAATAATACGGCCTGGCGATGTTCTGCTGGCGGGCGCTGCTGGCGGTCCCGTCTCCTGCCGGAGGGCCCCCTGGATCCAGGTAAGTCGGGTCTCCGACAGGGAAGGGGGTGGAGGGGTGTTTTGTGTGTGTGTGGGGGGGTGTGTGGGGGTGTGTGAATGTATGTATGTGTGTGTGTGAATGCGGGTGTGTGTTGAGTGTTAAATGCGTGTGTGCATGTATGGAAGTGTGAGTGCGTGTTGGGTGTTAAGAAATGTGAATGCGTGTATGTGTCGAAGTGTGTGTGCGGATGTGTGTGTGATTGGATGTATGCATGCATTTATGTATGTGTGAATGAGTGTGTGCATGTATGTTTGTGTGTGAAGGGAGGACGTGAATGTGTGGTCTGGGGGGAGGTAGCTGGAGGGGGGTAACTTGAGGGGGGAGGGAGAGACCCCTATCAGTGACAGGGAAGGAATTCCCTGTCACTGATATGGCCTACCACCATGGTTAAACCATGGCGGTAGGCAGGGTCATAATCCCGCAGACGGAACAATGGCGGCCGCCGGGCTTGAGATGGATATCTCCAGCCAGGGGGCTGTTACCGTCATGGCGGTTGGAGTGGTACGTTGGCAGGTTGGCTTCAGCCAACCCGCCAATGTCATAATATGGCGGTAAGTAGTGCCAGTCTGTTGGCGGTACTTAAACCACATTATCGCTGACCACCGGGGTCGTAATGACCCCCATAATCTTTCTCGCCAGGGTGCTGGTGATGCCAAGCGTCCACCAGGTTTAAGTCTATTATCCCCTGAGCCAGTGAAGGAAGTGGGTGAGACTCACCATATCTAGAATGGGAACTATTCATCGAGGGGTTCATTAAGGCATTATAGTCACCCCCAATATAGTGTCACCTGTGACAGAATGAGAGATTCTAGTAAAAAGAGTTGCATTAAAGTTCTCTTTATCATCGATGGGACTATAGAGAGAAATAATAGTCAATGAATACCCACCTGGTGACCTTCTTGATTTGTGTATGAATTGTTAATTTGGAAAGTTAGGTCTTTGCACATGAGCATTGTGAACCCTTGTGTTTTTCGTGCATATGAAGCGTGGAATTGTGTGGGGTACCAATTAGCTCGGAGCTGTTTGGTGTCTGCCTTAAGAAGGTGGGTCTCTTGCAGTAGTGCAAAATCCACCTTTTTCTGTTTGAGCAATAGCAGAAGTTCTCGGCTCTTGAATGGAGAGGTAAGGCCTAGCATATTGCGCAAGACTGTCTTTAAAAGTATCATGGTAGTGAATGAGGTGTTGCGCAGTGGGACTAGGGCAGAAGAGAGAATAGTCTGCAGCGTTCTTGCGGTTACCTGTAGTGACCTTCATTTGTGTTTTTGTGTGTCTGAAAAATTGGGTCAACTCTTTAAAACAGAAATAGAACAATAGTGGGGTAAACTGGGAATGGGTCATGACCAGAAATAAAATTTAGATATTTGTTTCAACCTTATTGTTTTTAGTAGACAGTGACCATGAATCAGGAAGAATAAAGGTAGAAATTAGGGGCTTGCTCTCAGGTCTATTGTATGAGCCCCTACCCCCTTGTTCTTAGACTTTAAGAAAACTGTTACAGCTTGACAGATATTCAGTTTTAGATTTTGGTATTTTTATGATTGTAGATCGGAGATTTGTGGTCTCTGGGTCGAGTTTTACTCAGGGTAAAACATCTTCCTCCGATGATGTTGAACGCTGCTTTTTTGCTCCCGGCAGGAAAGATTCTGGACATTCATGCAAGATGAACAGGTAGATTGGAAGTGCCAGCCACCTCCCTGTTCCGTCTGGTTGGAGTGGGCAGGATCTTGAGCTTGTTGCAATGATGAAATGGAAGGAAGGCCCAAGATCTCTTGTGCCTCTGATAGATTTCTTACCACCAGGCACTTCTCCTTTGTAGGTGAAAAGGATTCGAAAGGGGAACACCCAACGATGGGGGATCTTTTCCTTTTGGAGATGCTGGGTAATTTTGCACAAGCCCTTTCGTTTTGCCAGTGTTCTGGCTGAGACATCTTGGAAAAGTAAGAAAGTGTCCCCTTGCAAAATTATAGTCTCCTGTTGGTGAACCGCCATTAAGAGTTTTCTTTTACGTGAAAGTAGTGAACGTGAGTGAGTACATTGGGAGGGAAATTCCTTCTTTGTTGATAAGCGGAATAAACCCTTTGAGTGTGGTCTAGGAGAAATGGAACGGATTTGGCCGGCTGAAGTATGTGGCGGAATAGGACCTGGACATGGGCTTCCAAGTCTGCTTGGGTTATTGTTCATGCAATGCCCCTAATCTTAACATTGATCCCCTGGGAATGTTTTTCTAACTTGTTAAGTTTGTCTTGCGGTAAGGAGTGTTGGTACTCCAATCTGTCCAAGCGTGTAGTGCGATAAACATTCACTGGGCCATGGACTGTCACTGTGGTTTCTGCTTGTTCTAAGCGTGAGCTCGTTTGGCGCAAAGAAGGGTCGGACAAGGCCATATTGAAGTTGTGGCAGAGAGGCATGATATTCTTACAAAATTCCATCAGCAGGGGGTATCCTTTTTGGTAGCTGGCGTATGAGGATCTGATCTCTTATGTGACTTGGATACCGAGGTTTGGGAGCTCGCTCCTTTCAATTGTGAGGGACTGAATTTCTGAAGCAAGTGTCTTATGGAGGAGCCTCAAGGTGTCTTTGTCAGCTTGGCCGGCACAGTCTGCACTTTACAAATGCTTACAAGGTGATCGACAGACAGAGAATGTATGGGTCACCAGGTAAGGGTCTGTCTTCTCAGAGCCCGATACCACCGCTGGGGGACCTTAGTCTGACAAATTAGTGAGAGGAAGGCAGTAGTAAGGGAGGCCTCCGTTCATTCTGTCACAGACTGCAGCCAGTGGTGAGGCCTATGAAGTGTTCCCTTCTCATGTAACCACCTGCACCTAGTGTACCCAGTAAAGCAGTGTGCAGCTTGACAAAGACGACTGGTTCCTTTTCTCATCCAGACTGGGGTGCAAACTGGCCGGGGAACTTCCTTCACAAGTTTTCTCAGGTGTCTAAGCGTGGTGCCTACGCTCCTAGGTTTTCCCCGACTCTGCAAGGTTCTGGCCTTTGAGGTTTTCCTTTACCTAGTAGCTGGGAGCTTTCACTGACACTTTGGGGAGTCTGCTTCAGTGCCTGTGTGTGTCGAGAAGCTTGGGGGCAGGGGCCCTGTGATTCCACTTCAGCCATTATCCCAGTGTCAGCAGGTGTGGGGGCATAATGGTTGCACGGCAGGGATTAGCACTTTCCAGCTCCGCTATAGGTGCGGGGAAGGTGCTTGTCCACCTGGTGGAGGAACTGAGTTAGTGGCAGCGGATACCTCGCGTTATTCTAAGGTGGTTTTTGGCTGGTGATGAAGTTCACAGAGTGTTGTCTCGCCGCTCTAGGCTCCACTGCAGATAAGCCCCAGGGTCTCTCTCACCCAAGTTCATCACTATCTCCACCTCCTGGTCCTTCTAGAATTAGGATATCTTCGCAGAGCGGTATGTACAGTGCCTCAGAGCACTAGGCCGCACCCGCTCCTCACCGTTCTACTTGCCATCCAGTATTTAATTTTAGGACACCTGGTATCTCATATGGCCTCTGGGAGTGCTCATCTCATAATTCACTGGTGTCAGCAGTTTCAGGTGATTATATCGGAAGTTCTAGGGCCACTTAGGAGAAACAGCGACTGCCATCTTGGCTGCTTGGCCTCGCACTCTCAGTCCGGGGCAAATTTCAGACGAAGCTGATGGTGGCAAGTCGGTGCCTTCACTCCCCCCACTGTCAGGCCAGAATATGGAGCCTATGCCCGCTGGTCCTGCTGGTTAAGCCGCCATTTGTGAAGTAATGTGGGGCTGAGATTGCAGAGCTCAGGGGAGTCACGTCTTAACTAGTCTCCACCCTAGCCATGCCCCAGCCCCACCATTTGTAAAGTACCAAACTTTGTTTAGGTCCTAGAATAATGCTGTCAGCTTCTTTGTTCTGTTGTGTTCCTTGAAGTTCTCACTTGTGCAACTGAACATTTGGTAAAGTATTCGACTTCATATCATTCAAATGGACATTGTCCTGCAGGTTAGGATTTCAAGTATGGAATGTGTGTCCGTATCTGATGCCTCTTGACCTGTGATTCCTCCCTACAAATCAGATTTTTGATGTGTGCACAGAAGATATATATATATACACATATATATTGAAAAGGAGACCCAGCACATCGAAGTGTCTATTGATATCCACAAAATGATCACATTTCTTCAAAAATCACATAATTCAATAGAGTTCTTATGAAAACTTTTTGTTCTTTATTTATCCGCAATGACAATATCTAATCCATCATAGCCAACGCGTTTCGTCCGGACTTCTTCATGGCTCATAATTGCAGTATGTAGCGCGCTCCACGGCAGAACGCCATCCGATCTCCTGACAACACTTTCATTTTTATATATATATATATATATATATATATATATATATATATATATATATATATATATATATATAATTATTATTTTTTTCTTCTTTTTTGGGCGGGTTCTGATCTATCCTTTTATTATCTGATGTCTGAGACTTCATAGTTGTTAGAATGAGACTTCCAACTGCTAAACCTTAGAAAACATGCTGCCTATCATATAGGAAACTTGGACCTGGTCATCTCAAACCCACACTAAGCTTGGATACATGACTGTATCTGATTCCTTCCGCAGATGTGTCAGTCCCCTTTTTCCTAAGCTTCTCTGTGATCATTTGCTACTTAGTCTACAGTTTTGATTCAGAGTGCCATACTAAATCTGTAACTTAAAGGTGTACAGAGTTGCCTCCTTCCAGCTTTGCTCCTGGCTTCTGTATTTAAAAGTGAAGCAAGACTACATTACTTCATAAATAGTGGACACATCATGGGCTATGCCTTGAGACAGCTGTTCTTCTCAGGTAAGCGTGAAAACATGACCTGAAGGGGGTAAAGAATCTAAGATAAAGGAGGAATGCTGTTTTTTCTATTCAGCTTGAAGCTGCGGTGTTTTGGACTTAGTCCTTGAAGGCTTGAGAGAGTGCAGGCAAAGACTGACCACTTATTATTATCAAAAAATGTTCAGTCATTGTGAATCTTTAAGTTTAGTGTGAATCAATAGTAATATGTGCTGAATAATCTATTTTAGATTCCATCCAACAGGACATTTCAGACTATAGTAAACTGCCCTTTTCTGTTGGTTGCATTAAGCAGTCCATTTCTTGTTCTTGCAAAGTGCAGGTAATTTTGTACTTCACTGAGAAATTAATTTCTCTTTCAGGAACAAGCAGTTGTTTTTTGCGTTCTGTGCTGAGTAGTTTAGTTCCAATTGCAGTAACTATCAGTTTGTTGAGTTTATTTAATTATTTTATTGCATCGCCTACATTCCTTGGCCATTGAGTTCACATCTACTAACTAATAACATGGGTATATCTGCAGACTTTCTCAAAGGAAGGGTAATATTTTCAATTCAACTGTTTTTTTTAGCTGTGGAGCTGAGTACTGTGCAAATTAAAATGATATTTACTAAGAATATCAGAAGGATGGTTGCTGCAGCATCAATGATTCTTTCCACAGTAACTATACTCTTGTAGTGGATCTCACTGGGAACGTTGTACACTGAGGGCCTGATTTAGATCTTCGTTACAAAAACTACAATACCCACATAGGAGACCACATTACTAACAAAGCAATTCTCCACAATAACAAACAGAATGGGTATATATTCAATTAAAGAGCTAATTTAATTATTATATATACAAAGTAAAACCACAATCTTACATAAACGACATATCAAAGGAAATCCCTATCTCAACACCTTAAAATAGAAAGACAGAAAAAAGTGCAAAGATCAAGTGCTCGTGATCAGAAAAGGAAACAAGAGAATAATACATCTCATAACCATCTAACATAACATATTCTAAACAACAGCTTGTTTGTTAATCTTTTTCTGCATTAAAGATTAACCCACAGTCCTGCTGTCGGTTTTCTGCCAGAAAACCCGTCCGCCGCCTTGGCCGTCTGCCCGCCCGATTTAAATGTTGATGAGACCATAGGTGAAAGACTTGAGTCCCGCCAACTCTTCCAGAAAACCCCACCCGCGTTGCACAGAAATAGCAATAACATCACACTTTTCAACTATGGACAAGTGTGCACTTTGCATTTCGACCTGTACTTGTAATAGTGTGCTTCCAGTTGTGCATGTGGGTCCAGGCATGTATATGTGTGTGAGTGGATTGTCTGGTTAAGGTAGAAGGAGCTGGAATGGGGGATGTAGAGTATGTGCGCCACTTACATGTGGGTCTGATGTTTGTTTTGTATGTTTGGTTGTGTTTTGCTGTGTGCGAAATTCAGTAGTGTGTTGTGTGGTGGTTGTCTTGATGTGTGTACTTGTTCTCTTCTGTGACTTTGTGTAGATGGGTGTGTAGCTATATTGGTTGTTGTGGTTGTGTAGTATGTACGTGTAGTATCAATAATGTGTGTATGTTTTGTTATGGATGTATGGCAATGTGTGTTTTCTGCATGTATCAGTTGTGTTGTGGTGGAATGGCAATGGATAATTGTATGTAGTGTGTTTTGCAGGTGGACACATATGGCTAAGGTACAGTGTGTGTGTATAACTGACCTCTATTCCAGTGGCCACTGCCACTGCCACTGCACACTGTGCATTGGCTCCCGCGACGAGCAATCAGCAACCCACCGCCAGTACACCACCTGCAGTATGGTCTGCGGGAGTCTGTCAGCCTGATAACTAGGAGGAGCACTCCATTGTGGCGGTCGGTGGCTCAGTTGCAATACATCTAAATATGGCTCCTAAACACCTTCAACTGAATACTCTGTAGTACCGCCAAGATCTAAATGAGGCTCTGAAGTTTTAAAATAGTTTGATGTTGTATAAACTGACATATTTTTTTTTTATTAAGGAGTTTGTAATGAATGTGTTGTGCAACTAGAGAAACATAATTTCCACATTCACAAATATCATACTGCAACAAAAAACTTTCAAGGTAAATTAGTTCATCTCTGGGAACCGAGATTTTACAACACATTATACAAAAGTCAAAAGGTCCCAAACTGGCAGGTTTCAAATGTGTGGTATGTCATACTAGAAGATATTCAATATGAATGATTCTCCACAAGATCCCCCACATCTCTCACTTGGCCCACTTCCGCCTTCCGTTCTGATCTGGCCCCTGTTTCTGTGTAGCACATTTTCAAGTGTAGTTGTAAGCTTATCACGTATAAGCAGGTAATATTACATGTAATGCACTCAATGTAAGAAAGTAAGTAAAACAAATAAATATCAGATAATTGTTTAGCATGAATAGATGTTAAACCAAGAGGGTAAAAATCTTGGTGTGTTAGCTTAGCTAGAAATATTGTAACTAGGAACCACTTTTAAATCAATCATGTGTTGGTGCAGCCCTCTGAACTTTGCTTTTAGAGAACTAATTGGAAGTACATTTGTGATTAAAATATTATTTCAAAGAGGCATGCTCAAAGTAAAAGCTAGCATTTACAATGCAATAGGTCTTGCATATTTCAAACAATTGTCATCATTGACAACAGCGCCCACAAACAAAAATCAAAACATGAGTGGAAACTGAGAAAAGATGACTTAACAAAATAAAATAAAGTTGGCTTTAAAAAATAAAACTTAGCAATTTTGCTTGTCCTGCTGGGCACGATTTTGCCAGTCACAAGCCTTATGTTTGCGTGGCACTGGATGATAGACCAAAATAGTACCTCAGTCACGTCTGGAGCAGCGGACGGGCACAAATTAAGTTGAAATCAATTAGTGCTTGATCCCTGCTCCACACAGAGTAACGGAAATTATGCCAGACATGCCTTGACAAATTACGAGGCTGTAAAGAAAAGTGCCATGCAAACCAACAAATGGTGAGCGACAGGTGGGCTCCAAGCCCTTTACTGAACACAACAGAGTCTCGGATGCGAGACTCATGCGCCAGCACATGCATTCGCAGGCTGGACCCTAACAAAGGTGGCAGATTTCCCCAAGGCATGCAAAGATGTTCCATTTGCTAAACTCTTTTTTTCTTGAACACAGGTCAGTTAAATGTTTAGTACAACAATGATTACGTTAGAGCCAAACCACAGGTCTGTGTTTGGCCTTTAGAAGTTAGTATATCTTTAGAATTTTGTTTTGTAAATCCTACTTGTGGCAAAGATTTTCTTTGGCTTTCTTTAAATTGACTTTATTTGATGCATCAGTATCTCATGATCTGCACACACAAATACTGTTTTTACGTTTGTGTTTTGAATGTAGACAGTTGGCAATCAATTACTGGGAGAAGATTGGCCTGAAGTGGCAGCAAGAAAATGAGGAAGATCTAAAGGACAAACTCGACTTTTACAATTCTCCTAGTCCATGCTATCCTGAAGGAGGTAGGAATTACAATATAATATTTATTGGGCTGATAATGGTCATCAGTATTTCTGCACAGTTCTTATGGTCAAATATACATTCTATTTTCTTATCTTGGAATTCAGATTATAGAAATATTTCAGCATCTGGAGACATAGGCCCTCATTATGACTTTGACGGTCAAAACAGTTGACCGCCAAAGTCACGCCCACCAGGAGACCGCCAGTGATGGCAGTCTTGAGACCACTATATTATGACTCCTGGCAGCTCTCCGACATAAATTGGGCGGAGAGCCGCCAGCAGCCATACTGGCGGTAGGTAGTCTAGTGTAGGTTGCTCCGCTGGCATTGCCACATCATCACATGTAATCGGCGTGGCGGTGTTATGGTGATGAAGCGGTTACAGCGGAGCAGGCCCAATGGATCCCATTCCCTCCTGGATGACCACTGCGAGCCAGTAAGGTGATTGTTCAACGGGGAGGGGATTGGGGGGGGGGGGTTGTTTAGTGTTGTGTGCGTGATAAGGTGTGGGTGTGGGTGTGAGTGTGTGTGAATGGAGGAGAGGGTGTTTGTGTGCGTATGTGTGTGTGCATGTCTCGGTGAATGCATGTCAGAGGGGGTGTCGTGGATGCGTGAATTTGTGTGCGTGGATGTGTGAGTGTGTGTGTGTGGTGTGTGTATGCGTGGATTGGGTGCAAGGGTATGTACGTGGTTTAGGGCGGGGAGGGTGGTGTCTATGGGGTTTGAGGGATGGAAGGGGGGCTGTGGCTGTTTCGGTGGGGGGGAATCGCATACTGGTGACAGGAATGTTGATTCCTGTTGCCAGTATCCTTTCTGCCAGGTGGAACCCCGGCAGCAAATCCCTGGCGGAAAGGAGACTCATAATACCGTCGGCGGTATAAGGTGGACCGCCGGTCCGAAGGTGGTACACCTTCGGCCTGGTGGTCCCACCGCCCTGGCGGTACAGGCGGTAAACTGGCTGCTTTGCAGCCAATTCACCGCCGTGGTCATAATTGGTGGTCCTGGTCCGCCACGCTGTCGGCAGTGTTACCGCCGGGGTGGCGGAGCAGGACCGCCAAACTCATAATGACCACCATAGCATTAGATTACCACTATGAACATGTATTCAGTCAGTTCAAGGCTTGACAGCCTTCTTGTACAAGATTTAGTTATGTTAATGAGAATTATCCCAAACTACTAGTATTATTAGTGTAATGGTGACCAAATCAGACAAGATTACATTAGAGGCCCCCAAATGGAAGATTACTAGTAGTGATCACTTTAGTGCAGCAGGCAGGTTAGCCAACAGTAATGTAAAACAGGCATGTCTATTTGGAATGACACAAAATGGGTAAAACATAACAGCCAAAGCTGCAGTGCCCCTTGGACCATTAAGTATAAATCTCCACAATGCCACCTGACTTATCACTCAAATATCACCTTTAACTATATTTTGGAAATTTAGCCATGTTTTTCCAAACATCAGCTTATGATTTCTTAAAACATAAACATTTTGTACTCAAATACACACTTTCGATTTTAGTAGTCATATTACTTCAACCAAGCAAAAGCTTCTCATTTAGTACGGTAGGCAGAACAAAGGCGGGTTACTTACACGTTGCTCGCAAGCTACACATTGGAGAAGGCTGGTCTAGTTCAACTCCAATGTAATATTTCCCTTTTAATTTTTGTGCCAACATCTAATCTGGACACAATCAACATTCTTGAATATTTGTTGTGTTTTTAAACTTCTAGTGTGGAATTTTTTGTTGTTTATTTTGGGATCTAAGGGGATATAAAACGGAAATTGCAGCTATTGTTTATCACTGATCTTTCATTAGAACACTACAGTAGGGTTTGCATTCAAAGGTAATGTGGTTCCAGGAGAGACGAGTCACTAATGTAGCAGGTAAATATGGTATTATAGGAAATTATTTCATTGGAAGATTCTATTTTTCATTCTGTCTTGGAGCAACGTTTACCATTCTTGTGTGAAACATAATCCAGAACATTACATCCATGTCCCAGTATTGTGACCAGAACAATTTTTGGGTTGAGTGTGCAAGCGATTTGACCTGTTATAAGTACTGTGGGCTTTTTACCACGCCCATCAATTTCATTCCTTCCTGGGCATACCTTTAAAAAAATCACTTGATGTAATTGGTAAATGCCTTACTTTTGTCCAGTGTTGAGACTTTTTTTGTCACGCCTTCCAGCCTGCTCCTGTTACATGGATTATTGCCAGATTGCTGATATACTTCAGTGTGGGTGAACAATTCTTTTTGTTTTTTCTCTCCCCATCGTGCTGTGTGGTGGCCTTGGCACTCACATCGTGAACAGACACAACAGCATGAACTCGATCGATGGTACTGGAGCGTTGGTCACATTGTTCACAATTCCCTAATCTGAGTAATTTCTTGTGGCTCTCCCCTTAAAACACTTGCAATTGGTAAATGCTTTACGAAATCCTCAAAGCAAAGTGGCTCTGTGCAACAGTGGGATAGCTGATACTGCAATATTCTCTGTACTTGGGAAATTCACCCCATATTGCTTTGCAGGGCATTACTTTTACAAAACATGTTTGCTCATAACTCAGCCTGTGGTGGTCCTAGGACAATGGGGCCACCACAAAAACGGGGTCACCAGACTAGATTAGTGGGGTCTTCAAAATAATAACCCCACCACATTCATTATATTTTTAAGCTCTCTCATGCTGGAACTTTTGTTTTACAGCTGGGAGAGGTTATGTTTTAGGGTCCTTGTTTGTAATATCATTGCAATAGGCCTGCTAGCCTTGAAAATGTGTAATGCACCACACCCTCTAAGGGATAAATATATGGTTACACTGAATTACTTTTTCCCATTCTTTTTTCATGTGGTTATGCTCTCTAAGGGCTGACTGTATGGTTACATGACCATGATTCTTCCAAATGCTATTTATTGTGGTGTTCTCTAGCGGCTGTTCTTAGCATTGCAGTAAACATAATATAATACTCGTGGCACGAAAACTCACCCCATAATGCTTTGCAGGGCATTACTTTTACAAAGCACTTTTGCTCATAACTCAGCCTGTGGTGGTCCTAGGACAATGGGACCACCTTCAAAATGCTTTTTCTGTCTACATCATCTCTGGGTTCCCACACTAGGTTAGTGGGGACCCCAAAATAATAACCCCTCCCATCATTTAGTGTCTTTTATGCTTGCTCATGGCTAGAACATTTGTTTTACCCCTGGCAGAAGTTTAGTTTTAGAGGTCTTGTTTGTATATCATTGCATTAGGGCTGCTAGCCCTAAAACACCTTCTAGGGGCTAAGTACATGGTTACACTGCAGTACTTTCTCCTGTTTTTTCATGGGGTTATGCCCTGTAGGGGCTAACAATATGGTTACATGACCATGCTTCTTGCAAATTATATTTTTGTTATGGTGGCCTCTAGGGTCTGTTTTGAGCATAAAAGTCACATGCCAAAAGTGTATTTCTGATAAAGGTTTATATGATAATTGTATATGTTTTAATAATCTCTCCTTATTACAATTATGACCAAGATTCAGGCCTTATTGCACTATGACTGTTTGAACACTCTTGACAAGTTTGGGTGACCCTTCTAGTTTATTTCTCCTCTGTGACTGTTGTGTGTCTTTTTTGGGTGAATTGTGTTAGCCAGCCAGCAGCTCTGATTGTGGGGTGAAGAAAGTGATATTCTATTGGAATTAGCATGGCAGATTCAAATTAGGATGCTAAATGGCAACATTTTCATTTGTTGCTGCAGCTAGAGGAAGAAGGTAAATGGAAGTGCTTTAGTTATATGCAGGGCCATTGGAATAATATGACAGAAAAAGATGAAATTATGAGGCAGGGCTGACCAACTTAAAGTCCAGTTATGAATTTACAATGCCAATAGCTCTAACTCAAGCAAATGCGAGACCTATTGCATTGCAAATGGTTGTTCTCTCCTATCATCCCTTGGTAAAATATAGGACCTTAGTATCAACTGTAGCGTAGACTCTCTGGCAACTGATCTAGCCTGCAGTCCAAATGCAGACTAGTGGTGCTGGTACCACCTATGAAGTAATTCACTGGAATTAGCATGGCAGATTTAAATTAGGAGCATAATTGGAAACATTTTCATTTTTGGCTGAAGATAGAGGAAGAAGGTAAATGGAAGTGCTTGAGTTATATGCAGGGCCACTTGAATTATGTGTCAGAAAGAGACCAAATTATGAGGCAAGGTTGACCAATTTATGTGGCAAGAAAAGTCCAGTAATTAATTTACAATGCCAATAGCTCTAACTCAAGCAAATGTGTGATCCATTTAATTGCGACTGCTTGTTCTTTTTTGCAACGCTAATGTGCACATGCTGAGGTGGGTCTGCTGCGAATGTCCTTCTTTGGCTGCTATCCAGATGTAGCCTTTGTGTTAACTGATTTTTCACCCAGGTGATAGAATTACTGCTATTTCCAAACTGAAGTTCCCAAAACGTGTGCATTATGGGGTATGAATTTCACACCTACCTACCATCAGACTCCCCAAAGTTGAATCGGGGCTAGTCAAAGGGCAGGCCAAACCTAGGAACATCCTCACCTCAGACAAAAAAAAAGTAGATCCACACTCCGTTCCCCTCCCCCCACCCAACCAGCCCCCACCCACCCCCAAACCACCTACCAAATGGCAGTGTTGAGGAAAATCTAATCAGGAGACCCAGGCTAAGATTGAATTTCTAAAGGTAGCCCTGTCCTCATCTGCATCACTTCAGTGTCTGGATCTACACCCACCAGCGACATTAATGAATGCAGACAGTTTGCTTCCACTGTATGAGAAAGCTGTCTTCATCTAATGCCTTAAGAAATGCTAAACCAGCAGCATCCAGAATGGACCTACATGACACGCATTTGCTCGTGATCACATGCAACCAGGCCAGATCCCCTGACCCTAGCTGCACAGCAGCAGACATATCTTAAAAGGCGGACACCGGAGGTTAGCACTCTCAGTCCATTTTCTCAGTTAGGGAGACTCACTCAGAATAAAAGTTCAAAACTGTAGTATCCAAAAGAAAAATATCCAAGGGGATTAAAAGGACGTTACCCATTTGCTACAAAACCTCTCTTTTCACTATGTAGACTAATCCATACAGAGTCCTGCTACACATGTGCTACATGCACGTGACATACGCTTTACATAGGGTGCAGTGTGTTCACATAACAGCAGAACTTTACATGAGAGAAGCCGGTAGCCCATACCCTCACTAACACAGATAAAAAGGACTTGTAAACTATAGATCATGAAACCTGATATGTTGCCACCACCACCTGATGCACTAACCTGAAGACCAGGATGGTAGGCTTCTTCCCACTCCGAGTGTGTCCTTAGTGTGCTCCCCGGGTCTTAGGACAGGTGCTGGACCTCACATTGTCAGATACAGGCCTAGGCTTCTGAGAACACACTAGATTAGTGTGATGAAAGGACTGAAATAGCAAGCCAGGATAACACTTAAACACACAGTCAGGCACACAGGGCAGGATTGAACGTCCATATACTATGAAGAGGGCATTCATCTCCTAAAATAAAATTAATCCCAGAGGCAGAAGGACTGTTTTCCCCAATTCTAGTGCCTATCAAAGTACTTCGTATAGCACTATCTCATACATAAATATTGTTTACCATTCTACAGTTTCAACGCCCTGATATTGCATGCCATCACAAAAAAGCCTCCTCCCAATTTATTCTAAAACCCTGCATGAAAATGTGACTTTGACTTAAAACCTTTAATTGTTGCCTTTTCCTTATTTTTAATACCCCCCTTCATACAGCCATTCTCTGTTTGTCTCCTCTATGTGGGTATAGCCCATTCTAAAATGCTTGCTAATCTCCCTTAACCTTGTTTACTATATTTCTTCAAATTGCCTACACATTGTTCATTGACCACAACGTTCCCTTCTTTGAACTATACCAGTGCAACCTAACCAGACATAACTTCCTCTACCCTGTCTATTCATCCCACCAAACATTTGCAAAAACGCACATAGGCCCCCCCTAATGATAACGCCTACTTCCTGTTAATCTAATCTACCACAGGAACCTTGAGCAGACACATAGGATGATTTCCTGGAATGCAGAAGACTGATCCCAGTTTTAACCAACAATAATCAATAACCATTGGCTGACCACCATTCTTGGTGCTGGAGTAGCTTCTTGTCATGAAGTGATTCTATGCTTCATCAGAGATAGTAAGACCTTCATTAATCAAATTACAATGCAATACAATATGTACATATAATTATACTAGTCATAATGTATTAACTGATGCTAAACCTGAAGGTGTGACAATGTGACGCTATATTGAGTGATGTAATAAGGCTTTGGCAATTTTTAGATCTGGGTTGTGCCAGTGCAGCAAGCAAACAAACCTATTGCTTACAGTGTACATAGTGTGAGTTTACAGTTCACATCTTTTGACCATCATCTTTCTTTGAGCAGCATCTTTCAGCCATTGGCTTGAGACTTTGTCCATCACGTCTTAGCTCAGCCCATTGGAGTAGTTTTCTCCCTTAATGATATTGGCTGTTTCGATGTATCCTTACGCCTCCACTCTTGTGCTTGCATTGAACTGTATGAGGGGACTGCTTCACAACTCTAGCTCTCTATCCACTCCAGTTGGCTCTCTCCCATGTGTCCCATTCTAATCTGTTAATGCTGCATGATTATTAAAATCAAACCTTTTGCCTTTGCCTGTGCTTGTCTGAGTAAGTCATTGAACTTATAGTTTAATTGACCAGAGTGGGTGATACCTTTTATACTGAGATAAACTTGTAAAGATTGGTGATTTTAAGTACCAAACCAAATAACACTTCGCAAAAGTGGGTCTTAGTATCTAAACGTGATAAACCTTTCCTAAGCTGAGTCATAAATAACTTTTCCTTTCTTTCCTGTGTGGAATTGCAGTTCATTTTGCAGTGTTTTTACTTCTTTTGGCGACTGGGACCAGGGACAGATTCAGATGAGGGTGACCTTTGGCCTCGGGGTTCTTGGTGAACAGAATCCCCCACCAGCAGTGTCGTAGCGATCAGCAGTGCAGAAGGTGCAGTGGCACCGGGGCTCAGTGGTGCAGGAGGCCCGCCGCACCCGGGCTCAGTGGCGCAGGGGGCCCACTGCATCCCAATCATAGTTTGTATTGCTAAACTGAGGAGTAGAGGCATGTTCCTACTGCTGGCTTGAAGTCTAGTTAGGGCACGAGGGCTGCAAGCAGACTTTAGGAATGGGAGTGGCCATTTAGCAGGACTTGGCTCATTTTAGGGAGGAGTTGGGCGCTTAAGGAAGTTATTTACACAACCCACCCCTTTGCCCTGTGCTGAGATTGTCTCTTTTTCGTGAAGAGGGTCTCGGGCGACCTATCAATTCTGTAAGTGAAACAACCGCTGATTGGAAGACATGGGCTTTGAACCGGTCTCTGGCGGTTGTCCTTGGCCCAAACAAATAGCACAAAAAGAGATGTACAATAGTTTTACCTTCTACAGACCATATTTTGTTAATCGAAGAAACGTCTAGTGTCTTAAAGAGTTTTTCAGCCTGCATCTGGCGGCTTAAATTAACTTTTGGAAATCAGTAGAGGTTGTTAAGATGAGACCAGAGTCGCGCGCTGTCCTCCAGACCGGGGTCCAGCCTGATAGGTCGCGCCCCTGGAGCGGGAGGACAAGTCTTCGCCTGAATGGAGCGCCTCCCTGACAGACTCTCGGAGCTGTGCCCGGGGCCATATCGCGTCCAAGACAGGCGGTTCCGCAGCGCTGGTCTCCTTTGAACGTATATTATTGTTATAATGTATGTTACCCGGCAATGGCTGTGTGCAAAGGGAAAATATTTCACCTGGGTGACTGATTTGACAGCGCGGTTTAACCTTGAACGGAGTGAAAGGAGTATTTTATTGTCTGTCACCTCCTGTTCCAGCTACCGTCGAGAACCAAATCAAACCTGTGGATTTAAGTCAGTTAAGAGTTCCATGCAGCTCTGTCCTGTGATAAGTATTTTTCCCTCCATTAAGTCGCGTTTCTCCTCCCTACGTGAGCCCTACTGTTATTTTACTTAAAACGCCAACTAAATGCCCTAAAATGAAGTTTACGTCTCACCCTGAAAATTAGTATTGAAAATGTGATGCATTCATTGGCTTTGATTTTGACTTCTGCATTGGTGGAGTGTGGCTTCCCGTGTTGTGCGTACTGGCTCCTAGAGGCCTCAGTACCCTCATCACTTTACTTTTTGCCTGGGTAATGTGCCAGAGACAAAATGACTGCTAGGCACAGAGCAGAACATGTGTATGTGTAACGCATCACGTCCCTTCCCCCTGCGCATTCTGGAAAAAGAGTTATGTTCCATACTGTGACATGTTGTTGTCCAACCCCTGAGCAAGAAATAACTTTTTTTTTCTATTTAGTTACTCTGGGTCTCTGATTGATGGATAGCCACAAGAGCCTTACAACATAGCTGCTGTTAGATACTTTTTCATTTGTTTGCTTAGCAACAGTGGATGTGGAATGTGAAACGCACATCACAGGCACAGGCTAGGCATGGGCACCTTTATTCAGCTCAGAAGCTCTCTGATCCGATACCTGATGTTCTTTAACCCACAAGTTTACCTCGTGGAAGCCAAGATAAGTCTGCAACAGCATGTCTTCTACTTGCAAGCTAACAGGAGGCTCTTCTTCAGGGGATTAATACAGGTCCCTGCAACGGAGGGACCCTCCTATTCAACCTAAGGCCTATGAAAAACTCTGCGATATGGGAGTGTCAGGGGCTCACCACATTTTGCAGGGGTGCCCTATCATTTCAAGTTATGCGTCTGCAGCAATCATTTGAAAGGCATGTTGTAAGAAATGTGGGTATTAGTTGGGTGGGGTGAGGAACCACCTCCAAAAATACCCAAAAATGCACCACTGAAGTCACTGAATTAACTTGAGCTGAACCTCCTGTTACCTACAGCACAGACTAGATAGGCTTAACTTAGAGACGATGTGTTAAGTATTTATGCAGCACTCAAACAGTAATAAATATCAAAACAAAACACAAGAAAAGTCCAGAAACAATTTTTTTTAAGTGAATTTTAATTGGAGATCTGTGGTAGAGTATTTCTCTTTTTCCCCTCTCTTCTCATGATGGGGTGGACAGGACAGGGGATCTCAAATCTTATAATCATTCTTCAAGCTAAGTAATTTTAAGATGCTCTTGAATTATTTTAAAAGGAAGAGCTGGCAAATGCTGTTTATGCAGTATCTTCCTGCTGTCTCACTTCTCTCTCCTCTTGGTCCCCAGACCTCAGGAGCTAAAAAATGTAGCACATACATGCTTTCTGAAGGTACAACCATCAACACCTCCTCAGCAATAGTAACATTTTTTTCTCTTTATCCCCACGTTTTATAGACTGCCATCCTCTGACATCTTACCCTGTCATATCCTTATTCCTTACTCTTTTCCTTCCTGCCCATGCTACCCCTTACTCTCTCCTCCCACATTTGCACTTCTTCCTGACCCAGTCCTTGTGGCATTCATACCTTGACCCATTACTTGCCTTAAAAGCATATTCCACTTCTGGTGTTGTCCAGTCACCTCTCACCTTATCTTCACTCTCAAATCTAGCCAACCATTTATCCTCCCAACATCTCTCTTTCTCATTGGTCACTCTTTTCTCACCCCTTAGCATTTGAGCTCTTTCCTCACAAATTCTGCTTTTCCCACGTCCATCTCTCTTTCCTTCTCAGGCCTCTTCCTCCCTTTCTCTTGATCCCCCGCACTCCCCCCTTAATCCTTCCTATCCACTCTGACTTACTGGTGTACTGCTCTTCCCGTGCCTTACACCTCGTTTCCTCCCCCTAGTCAGCCTCTGGGTGACAGCTGGAAGCTCATGTGAATGGGCTTCTAGAGGCTTTAGGCGGGTAACAGGCAACTTTTTTAAAGTACCTAATCTATAATATTTATTACAAATCTGACTTTACCAATAAATTGGGTAATGTATAATTGTAATAAATGTTTTTAAAAGCCCAAGAATTAACTCTCTAGCTGTTTCCTATGTGGAGGAAGCAGTATTAAATCTAACATTGTATCACAGTGGTTTCCTATGGAACAGCTGACCCTGCTACAGTGAAAATAGCATTTTGGTTGTGTTCACTGTAATAGGATTTTTAACATAAAACGTTTACATGTCCTACTCTTAAATACCAAGCATCCTGCCTTAATGGGTAGTAAGGCCTACTTAGGGGTGACTTCTTATTAAAAGTTAAGGGAGTGTTTAGGCCTGTCAAAAGGAGGTATTTTGGCAGGTTAAATTTGAAGTTAAAACCTGGACCTCAGTGATGTACATGGCAGGCCAGCAGTGTACTTTATCCTGCCACTGTATTGGGTGACACAGTATGTGATGCAGCCCACTGATGACATTTAACTTGCAAGCCCTGGGCACACTTTAGGTACCATATTCTAGAGACTTAAAGGTCATAATGTTGATAAATAGAGCCAAGGCACTTTACCCTTGCTAACCAGTGGTAAAGTGCACAGCCAGCAAAACAGTCAAGGCGAATATCTGGCATGGTACTGCATAAAAGATGGTCATTTCGAGCAATCATCTTAGTGGTGTTGCACACAGTGGGAGCTTGGTCCAGGTGTGGCTGTTGAAATTTCAAGTGGTGGGGCATAAAAATTAATCTTGATTTTGACCGCGCAAGCAAAGTGAGTGATCCTGAGTAATATAAGAGACGTTTGGGGGAGTGTCTCCTTCGCGGATATCTTGAAAAATAAAGGACAAAATGGTGACATTTACAGGACATTTTGATTAAGGAAACGGAAGAGTCCAAGATCTGAAAATGAATTCAGAAGGGGTACCTCAAAAAGTTTTAACTACTTTGGAGTATCGACTCAACCTGAGCATTTTACGTAAAAAACTGGTGCTAGCACCCATCAGTTCAGATTTTACAGCAGTTCAGTACTGTAGAAATAATGTTACGTGATATTGTACAAGTACGTTTGTATTGTTCTTGTCAACTGAGCAAGCATTCACTTCAAATTTCACTACCCATTTTTAATATGTTGGAATTGGAGATTAGTTGTTCTGCACTGTTTCTGTCACTTAAGGGCTGCAAGTCTGATAAAAAATAATGCAGCCAATAAATATATTAAATGGAAAGCAAACATCTGTTTAGTTGCTGTAGCAGCCGTAGGCTCAGTGCCTACGACTTTTAAGATTTTTATGAAGTCATAACATGCTCTGTCTCAAATAGGGTCCGATGACTACTCAACACATCGCTCACTTTTCATACCCTTCTGTACAGTGACTTAGACTGTCACATTTAGCGTACGAAGGAAGTTAGGCAGAATAGTATGGGCAATTAATATGTGCTTCAGAATAGGGACCCATATTGATTGGTCTTGTTGTTCTTAACCCTGCGCCCGGTTAATGTCTGCTAGCCTTATTTCCTGTCAGAAGAGATCCCAGCCAATCCCAAAAAACACTATTATATTGTTTATTACAGTAAAGAGAATAAGTGCGACCTCTGGATTGGTTGGCTAAACCAACCCAGCATTTCATTGGAGAAAAGGGGCCCGTATCCTGTTCCCTTTGCTTGCTGACAGAGTGCAGATTGGGAAGCATTTAAGTGTGCATGATGGGCTAACTGTATTAAGCATTTGTCAGCCTTACATGCCTATTAGATATATTGGGGAGCCTGCCATTGTAGCTAATGGTTAAACATCTTATGATAACGATGGCCATGTCCCCCTCCCCCCCAACAGAACTTGCAGCGATGAGCTGCAGAGTCCCCCTTTGGACATGTTGCATCTAAAAGACACTGATTCACAGAATAACATATACTTGCAAATCAAGGTTAGGTAGGAAACAAAAAGGATATTGATGGGATGCCAGTGGTAGATCTTGGGTGGCAGGGCAACATCCTAATGCCCTATAGACGAGCTGCTACTGACTAGGCCCTAACACTGTCAAATTTGTATGCTGAAAGTAATTGGGCCACGTTGGTGACAAGTTGGTAAAAACCCTGTGTAAAATGTACAGAGGCAGAATTAGATTGAATTCTGAAACACTGGGACCTTTGTGCATACCTATGTATATCAAAGTTCACATTTTTCTACATATTGGGCTTCAGTTTCTAAACGAGTCTCCATTTGCAAAGTGATACACAAACTTAGTGAACGTAGAGCAGAAATTAGCAGTGCAGAAAAATGCACTGTGATTTGTAGTTACCATTACAAATCACAGCTCAAAAATTGCAAACCTGTGTGACTAGCATAGTATATGGGACAGCAATGGAGCATTCCTCCCCCTTTCAGCTCTCGAGTGTAGGCACAAATTCTCTGTGACCACCTATACAGTTGCAAAACATGGAATGGCCCTTGCCTTCTCTAGAGACTGCAATTGACATGCAGTAACCATTTACAAAGTGTAAACAGTCAATATGTTACAGCCTACACTATGCATGTGCAGCGTGAGAACATTGCGAGGAGCCCACAGCCTTCCCACTGACCCGAGGCTGGACTGTAAACCAGAGTTGCAGAATGGTAGTTGGGTGAGCGATTAAAGGTGCAACCTAAAGTTTCATGAGGGACCTCTGCTTTCCATTGGTCTGCATTCGTTCAGGTCTTGGCAGGTGCCATCAGTCCAATACTCTACGCAACTTTCACGATTTGAAGTACACGTCTTGTGTCTTTGTAAGATGTCTGCCACCTTCAATACAGTTCACAGAGAGTGCAAAACCAATATTATTTTTATGTTATCAAACCTATTTCTAACAGCCAAAGTGCTGTGGTTGAATTGCACTGTAATTCCTCTGAGCTAGATCTTAATATGACACCACTTTAAGCGTTTTCTCTGATTGCTATTTTTCAAGTGGATCGCACTGACTGAGTGGATTGTTAAATTGTTGTTGCGGTTCTGCGCCTTGACTCACAAGGTTTTGTCCTTTTTGTGCAGTAAACTAAGTTCAGTTGTTAAATTTATCTTTTCACGCATCTCGCCCCCTGAAAAGCTGTAATTATGTTTTAAAGGAAATGCTTGAAGATAATTACAGAGGAGATCCCGCACCTGACCCTATAAGGCTGGTGCTTAGAAGTTCAGAACAGCAGAGCCCCTCAGGGCTTGGGAGAAACCTTGGTAATTCATTTTGCTGCCAGTTTGCATCCGATAGTTCCTGTTCCGCTGTCTCCTAACAAGGGACAGACGGTGAACTTCCACCTGCGGTGTTTAATAAATTAGGACGTGTGGACAAACGAATGATTCCTGCTAAATACATATTGCATACGTTACCTTCTGTGCTGCACTCCTCTTGGGGTAATAAATTGTGTCTGGCCATCCCGTTCTGCCGTCACTCTTCTCACCATGACCTTGAGGTGCTTTGATCTTGTGGTGACAGGTGGGTGAAGGTCGACGAAAAGTGAATGGTGCCAAACTTTCCATTGAGCAGTAGCAAGCGCTTGAGGCAAGGAGAAGACAGATGATGGTGGAAGGAGGAGGTATGTGAGCCTCAGCCTGGGGACCCGCAGTGTCTAAACTGGGATGTCTCGAGTAAAGGAGTAGCCCACATACCCTCTGAATCTTTGAAAAAATCCTCCCCAGGGCAAACAAATGCTACTCTAGATTTACTGGATATTTGATTGCGTGGACATTTTTCCACTCTTGCCTGACCCCTTGCCATTTCTTGTCAACTTTTGTTGCTTGTAAGTGCTGTCTTGTTAAAGCACAAAGGAGGACGGTCTGAAATACTTCATATGTGCATTAAAAAGCATTCTTTGGGGATCCTTTTCAAACACGTGTTGGTTTTGTGTCATGTGGGTCCTTTCCTTCACCCTCCAGGCGGTGTTAGGAGAAAATGTGAATGGGAATTGTTTGACCCTTTTTTAACTGAAATAATGTAAAACCTATTTGTGAGAAGAAAAAAAACGATACTTAAATGTAGCATCGCCGCCATATTATCATGCACGTTTAATTTCTGAAACCTTTGGTTACGATTATATTGTGTTTAATCCATCGTTCTTCTATTATTGTTCTTTAGAGGAATTTCTCTGCTAATGTGAAGAGTAAACCCGACAGAAAGTCCATTGTACCGAACACTATGCTGAATTCTCTCTCACTCTTACACACACACACACACACACACACACACACACACACTCTCTCTCTCACACTTTCTCTCTCTCGTGCGCGCACACACACTCTCACTCTCTCATTTTCTCTCTCTCTGGCGCGCACACACACTCTCTCTCTCTCTCTCTCTCTCTCTCTCTCTCTCTCTCTCTCTCTCTCTCACAGGTTTGACTCATTAGCTCGGTATGACTGACATGAGGAAAAATTAAACATTTTACACCTAAGTATGACCGGTAACAGCCCCTTAATTGGAAAAACAAATAAGCCTATGCACAAACAGGAGCTTTCAAAAAAGTGTAACCAAGCATTCTTTCAAAATCCCCTGTGGTGTTCTAAATTGTGAATACCGGATCAGATTCATATCTGATCCATATCAGTTTCACATCCAATTGGTCCTGCAGGATTGCAGGTTTGTTTTTCCAAACAAAATTCAGCAACTTTTGATTGGATGCTATACTGTGGGATAAATAGAGGAAGTGGCTGGAGAAAATAAGAAAGGGAGGAATGAAATTCATTTTGAAGGTGACCACACGGCCCAACCACTAAACAAGGAGATTTGATTGCCTCTGTTTAAAATTTCCCTTTGAAAAATAGAAAATTTACTAGTGGTAAACCACTGTTGTATTTCGTAGGGTTGTGTAGTGGTGATGAAGCCCAAAACGATTGACCTTTTACTCCATACGCTTTTAAATTATGTAATTTCAAATAATATGTATGTGTTATTTCTGGGATCCTCACAGAGATGTGAAACAATCCACAAGCAGCTTTTTTTATTTATCTTTGTAGCAACGAGGAAGAGATATATCAATTGATCTCCTGTATGCGCATCCTTGGCAGCGGAACCTTGAAAAAAGCTGCAATAAACTTACTTTTTAACAATGGAATGTGATTTAAAGAAGATCAAGACCAATATTTTATTGCTTTGAGAGACATGTTGAATAGGCTTAGACTTTTAAAGTGGTTTGTGGCACTGTATTTACAATCTCTGATTCCGCAATGCTTTCTTTTGTTGGTACTGACTCTGCAAGCAGCTTCCTTGGGAGCATGTTTACTCCTGCCCTTTTGTCTGTCACCCACTAACAGCCTCACGTTTGCTGCTGGGGGATAGATGGGCATTGACTAGGAAACGTTCCTTCCACTGATGTGTCACTAGATATAGCAGATGGAAGAAAAGCCTGTCAAAAATCCTGTCAAGCAGCACCATGAAATTATGTCCAGGTTGGGGCAGCATGTCTCTCCCGCTTCCACTTTCTTGGGATTGCCAGTGCCACCGCAGCATCAGAAGCACACATTGTTTTTGAGGGTTCCGGATGCTGACTCTTGGGCACACTTGCTCTCCTACCCTGGGATGGAGGACATCTGAATTAGTCTGTAACCAGTGCAGTTCCTCTCTGAATGGAGAGCTGAGCAGGGGAGGTCATGCTGAGTTAGGATGTTTGGTATTCGCTTTCTCACCCAACACTTCACATGCACTGCTAAGCCATGCTAGCGTGGAGCCATTATTCTGACGTGACCCCTGTTCAGCTAGGACAGGAGAGCTGTATACAAATAAGAGGGATGGAGGAGACAGTACCATGATTATAAGGCTACACCAATGAATGATTCTGAGGTAACTTTAAATTTAGGCTTATGTCTTAGAGGAAGATCATCTTGGGCATATTAGGGTGAATATCTGTGGTTAAGCCTGTAAATAGGAGGATGTATTGAACACAGTGGGCTATGACTGGGCCAAGTGAGGCTGCATGGTGTATAGGAGGCAATACATGCGCATGATTACAGTTGCAGTTGACATAGTATTTCGTCTGTGAAGACTTTCCTGGGTGGCTGTACCTGGCGTTATCATATTGTTGTTATCATTTGGGGCTCAATCTGGATATAATGGACTTTGCTGCGACTTATGGAGCAACACTGTAAAATTAGGCTCTGTCTGGGGTCGTACAAAATTTAGTGGCTTATGAAACTCTTCTATACATACGAGGCTGTGTCTGGACATATAGAGATATGTATTTATGAGGTTTTCCTGTGTACTTACTGAGGCCTAAGTGTAGCTACTATGCCTGGGGATTTAAAGCTGAGGCTGGGTATGGGAGTCTGTGCTAGTGAAGCTGGGCCTGCACTTGAGCTTAGAAGGAAACCTAGGAGTGCTCAGGAAGATTTCAATGGAAAACATTCCTGATGTATTGTATGATCTGTCCGAAGGTACATGTAATCCTGCCTACTCGAGTGTGGATTCCCATGGTGGTGCTCATGTTCATAATAGTACATTTATTCTTCGTTGCCTTGACTTGGCCTCAATATATCTGTTTTGTAACTTAGTTCACTTGCAACAGGTAACTAGAATGGTTGACTCCTCCATCATGACACATCGGAGTACTAACCAACTTAGAAACAGCAGCTTCTCTTTTGTCTCTTTAGGCTGACGACTATGTTCTAATGTGGGCCTGTGATTGGCGTTTCTAGTCTAAATGCTTCATTCTCAATTAAGAATTTAGCTTAACTAAATGATAATAAACAACATCACTGACTGGACTATTGACACAACATTTAATCTTCTCATACCAAGCTCTTGTTGTGATTGGTGTCACAAATGGTTTTCGTTGGAACTTACTTGTATTTAGTGATGTTGTTTTTATATTCAGACCGCCGATTGATTTGCCTTAATAACGTTTTTTCTACCTGATCTTTCTTTTAGTCAATCGGCCACAACTAGGATGTCGTGAACTGATTTACAGAAACCTCTCCAAAATCCTTCCAGCTATCAGCCATGACATCACAGACTGGGTCGTGGGAACCCGAATAAAAGCAGCACAGCTTTTAGCTGTTCTCTTGCTACACGCGGAGGATCACATCACGCAGCACATGGAGTTGATACTCAGCACCTTGTACCAAGCATCTTCAGATGAAGAAAGTGAGGTGGTCAGCAACGTAAGTTTAATGGTGTATGTTACCTCTTTGCATCCAGATATCAGTAGTTAGTTATTGGGAACATCCGGAACAGTGACTCCGGAACAGCGGCCTACGTTGTTAATGCAAGCGGAACCACACTTGCATTGACAACAACTCCCTTTTTCTCTGCCTTAACCACACATGTTCTGAATGACGCACATGCGTAGTTAAGACAGAGAAAAAGGGAGTCGGCATCGGGAGAGGACGCAGTCAAATAATTGGGACTGGGGCAGGGTTGGGGGGGGTAGTTTTTAGGGGTGGGCAGGTGGATTATGGTCTTGTGGTAGGGTAGTTTTTTTTATTTTAATTATTTTATTCGCAGGGTGGGGAGATCTGGTTGGTTCTGTTTTTTAGGGGGGGGATCGGGGCAGTTCTATTTTAGGGGCGGGGTAAGGGGTCGGGCAGTTTATTTTTTGCGGGTGGGGAACGGGGTAGTTTGTTTTTTGGTGGTGCGGGTCGTTGGTTCTTGGGGGTGGGAGGGTCAGAGTAGTTTGTTTTTTTGGGGGTGCAGTGTATTTTGTTTTTTGGGGTGGGGATCATCGGGGTAGTTTGGTTTTTGGGGATGGGAGGGTCATGATAGTTTGTTTTTTGGGGGTGTGGGGTCGGGGTTGTTTGGTTTTTGGGGATGGGAGTTGGTTTTTGGGGTGGGGGCCGGGGTGATTTTGTTTTTAGGGGTGGATAGTTTTATTTTTGGGGGTAGGGTCGGTTGTTTTTAGGGCAGGTGGGGGGTTGGCGTAGGTTTTAGGGCTCAGGGTGGGTGGTGGGTATCGGGCTAGTTGTATTTCTCTACAAAATCGTTGTAATGGCATGCGTGGTAAAGGCATTCGTGGAAACAACGCGGTCGTTGTTCCTGCCACGTTGTTCAGGCATGCGTGGTTGGCTCATGTATTGTTCCATCATACATTTGTTAGTTACTGTTAGTTTGCATTAAAATGTTTTCTGGGCCTCTGCTTTATGTGCGGACAATCTGATGACCGCAAATCTTCCCTCTAAAGTTATGAAAGCCAAGTACTGATTCCATGTTAGTTTTGCCCGGCACCCCTGAAGCAGAAATCATAGAGCCTTTTGCTTTTAAATAAATAAGCAATGTACACCGCCCTCATCTAAACATTAATCATTAAAAGTCTCTTTTGTGAATTCCAGGCTATTGTTTCTGCAGTTGTCTTGCGCTAATCTGTTGTGTTTGTTGAATCATCAACAAGTTCTTGCGTAAATTCAATTTACATGCTTTGTCCTTATTTGTTTTATATATTAATGCATAGTGGAAGGAGTAAGTGTGTTTTTGCTCATTTATTCCAAAGGCTCTTTATCATCTTTCCTGGTTTGGTTGGATTACATTGACATGCCGATGGGACCAATGTGATTAACACATCAAACCACTCAGTTTTTAAGTTTCTCACAAGTTATTTGTTTTAGCTTTCCAGGCTATTGCTGCACTCTATCCTTTATTTTTCACATACTTTGTGCTCGTGGTGCATTTTTTTTTAATGATGTATCAATCTTCAGGACCACACTTAAACTTAAAATCAGGGTTTTTAACTAATGTTGAATGGCTTTCGCGAACCTGATGTACCAGCAAGAGAGAGTGCATGCCCTAACCTAGGCAACAACTTAATGTAAAGGCAGGAGCGGCTTGCATGGCTTTGTCGGGGCGGAGGTGGAGGGCGCAGAGGGGCGCAGGAGAAAATTAATAAAAAATGATTTAAAAAACAATCACTTACCTGATTTGCTCCTGCGCTGCTCCTCTCCTGTCGCTGCTGAAGGCACAGGCTCCCAGCCTGCCCGGTGCCCAATCCTGAAGCTGCTCAGAGCAGCATCGGGATTGGCTGGGAGTGCCCAGCACTCCCAGGCAGACTGGGAGCCTGTGCAGGCCCTCTCAAGCCCGTCAACCGTGTTGCTGGGCTGGAGAGAGCCATGTGTGCATGTGTATTTGGCCAACCCAAGACGGTCAGACAAACACACATGTGCTCTGAGGGGAGTGCACAGTGCACTCCCCTCAGCTCGTTGCCCCCAGTGCCCCGCCACTTTCACATGGAAAGGATAATAAACAAAGCTTATTATCCTTTCCATGTAAAAGGATTTGCAGAGGGTGCTGCTGGCAGGAGGGAGGGGGGCGATGTGGGGTAGGTTTTAGGGCTCAGGGCCCAAACGGAGGAGCTGCGCCTGTGTAAAGGTGAAGAAAGGAGTACAACAAAGTAATGCCCACAATGAAGTCAGTCTGATCATACAAATGTAGCACGAAGACCTCCGTACCAGTTGTAGGTGCTAGATATTATGAGCAAGAAACTCATGATAAAATTAGACTTGCCTCAATGGTGCAATCATTTTTATTGCCAGAGAGACTATATTAACACTTTAAAGGCTCTTTAGAAATCCACCTTGCTTCCATTTTAAGAAGTATATGCTCTTCACATCCTGGTCCTTCTTGCTGTGGACAGACACTTTTGCTTTTGTCGAATATGTACACATAGTGAGACACACTCGCTGCTGACTTTAGCTGTTATCACACCACTGAGATCTCCCAGAATCGAAAGCTAACGATAAAGGGAAGAGTGAATCAAGGAGATAGACCCTATTTTTATTTTTAAAAGATTTGTTCAGATGCTTGAAAATGTTGAAACTTAATTTGAGGCCAAACATGTACCACAAATATTCATAAAGCAGTTCCTTACACATTGCTTGGTGTCCCGGTCTTACTTCAATGTCAAAAGGTGCAGCATAAAGTCATTAGAATGACCCTGGCTCGTGTATAGTCTATACAGAGAGCTTATCAGTAGTAAATGTTAAGGTTTGTGTTACTTAAGAATTAGTGGCACTAACAGTGTGTTGCATGTTGAGCCTCACAGATGCTGGTATTTAGTCTCAAGTCAAGAGGAGGAAAGTAGTAAAATCACCTTGCCTCCATGGCTAACTTTAGATTTGGCTTAATCTCTGTTCAGTGCTGTTTCTGTCTGATTTCTCCACCAATGGCCTAATTTAATGACTGGGCGAAAGCTTGCCATGCATTTGTACTCACAAATGCTGAGAAGATATTTCTGGAGACTAAGTTTATTGAAGACATATATTTTGTAATGCTTTACAACATCAGTTTTTAAAAGCTGAATATGTTTTCAGGTAAGTTTAACATTAACAAATGTAGGACCTGCCGATAAACAGTATATTCAGGGCTCCCTGCCACTCGCTTGCTTTGTCTCAGTTTGATGTACTGAAGAAAACTATTAACCGTCAGGAGTGCAATGAAAACTAATGGTCTGTCCAGCCATCCCCTTCTAAGAAGAAAGAAAAAGAGAATTCTGTAGGATTGAGTATTTAATGAACAATCAGGCTTTTGAGGGTCAGTTTTCTTGGAGTAATAACTCTGTGTAGTGAGATAAAGAGAACTTTTTTAAATCACTACAGATTGCAACGATTGTGAAAAATACTGACACATTAGGCTCTGAGATGTTGGCAGGCTAGACCAGTACCTGTTTTTTTTTGCCGCTAATTTCTAATGCTTTGTTGTATTACTTCGTAGTGCGTGAAATCAGCGGAGTTGATCGGTGCGTTTGTTAATCCAGAGGTATTTTTGCGATTAATCATGTCTGCGCTGCAGAAATCGCCCATGCCTTCCCATCTCCTGGTGCTGGCTGCCGTTATCCGAGGGAGTTCTGGCCAAATGATTAAACCCCATCTGATTAATATTGCTAATGTTCTATCAAAACAGGAAATTTGCCAAGGATCTGAAAAGGTAAGAAAACTGAAGAATTGTGCGCCATTTAGTGGTGTTATTAGTAACCGTGTACTATGCACCGTATGTCTCTAGTAGAAAATGTGTGCATCACTAATCGAATCCTACTAGAAACGTTGTAAAATTCTTACAATCTGGTCCTCCGCTAACGTTGCTGCAGAGGAAAGCTTCCTTTTTTAAATGTTAATCATGCACAGTTGTAAAGAGTAACTTTTGGGCTTGTTGTGTCTCTTCCCTTTTTACCGTCCTCATTTGTCTTTTTTGCCATGTGACTCCTGCAGGCATTTCAAAGCTTGGCTGCTTCTAGAATTTTACCCGATTATCTGAATGTTTGTAAGGTGTTCCTTGTGGCATTTTTGTTTGAATCCTTATGTGATAGTAAAAGTAACCAGATGTAAGAAGATTCCCCATTTTCGTTTTTTCTCTGCCTAATAATTTGATATGTATACATTTGCAATCTTACACCCTATCATTATTTCAGAGTGATGGCAGACAACAAAGGCACTGTGGGCGTTCCAGCTTGCCTGTACTCGGTGTTATTTGTCTATCATTGGGTTGTTTGACAGTGATTGCTTGCTAGAGGATCACTTTGGGAAAAACCTGCCTTAGGCATAATACTTCCTCACTGTAATAAGCATCTTTGTTTTGCTCATCCCGGAAAAGGGCTTTTCCATTCTTCATCCTCCATAATCCTTAGAACAAGATCTATTGTCATATGACTTCCTTGTGGTTTATTTCCTAAATTGTAATTACCCAGAGAAACATGGGTCACAAATCACGTCTGTCGTCTTACCTTGCAGCGTTGCTCTCAGTCGAAAGCATTTGTGAAAGTCTTCAATCATCTTACATTTAACTGCTTTCTCTCTAAGGTCCTTAGTCGGATAATTTAACACGTGGCTTCGTAAAACACATTCACAATCTCATGGTGTTGATATAAACTTTTTAGAACTTCTCTAGGCTGTCCTTGCTCGTTCTTATGTGAAAGGGTATTCCACATTCCGAATTTAAATCTGAGTTGAACACACCTAGACATTGTTGATCACACTCTGTCTACATCCTCATTCCAAGCACTGCAGGAATACCAGGATTCAATTCTGGTATTCCGAGTTGTAAACTATAATTTTGCAAATCCATGATTTTTCTCGACACTGGAGGAATATGTTTCAGGGAATGCTAGTAGAAGTCAAGATGGGGATAACTGGTTGCGAGTTAAGGTTGAGGGACGAGGGTGGAAAATATCTAGTATTACAATGTGTTACAACTGAAAACTCGTAGTTTTGTTACTTCTGACCTGCAGAACTCTGTTCGGGAGGCAAAGCTGCCCAAGGATAATCCAGCGAGGTGCAAGATTAGTATTTTCGGAGCAGGTTTACCTTCCAATGTTCATGCCACTGTTAGAATTAGAACAACTAAAGGTCTTGGGTGAAAAGCTTGCGAAAGTCTGTCACTGGCAGTCACTCTGACCAGATTCCAGTTCACCCTGTTTTGCTTGCAGTACCATCCTGTTGGGGGAGCAGCCATCTACAAATCTGCCTTTGGTCCTGCTGTAAAAGGAACAGTTCAGCGTGAACTACCAGGTCATGTCATCTCTGAGCAGGACCTTTAGCAGCTGTGTTGGAATTCATCAGACTGCTCCAGCTTGGATCGTAGCACAGTGAGCGTAGGACCCCCTTCTGGCCGTACCCATTACACTTAAGGCTTAGCAATGAAACAACAAAAGATAATGGATGGGATTCTCAGATTTGAGAAACATGATGTAATTAAGAAAGCTGCCTTCCTGTCCATACCTTTTCCCTATTTCTACACTCCTGATGAAGACCTGCCATATACTAATCAGAATTGGTTCTTCCTTAATATGACCATTGCAGTTCGAGCCAAGCCTCCTCCATTTAGGAACAAAAGCAATCCCAGATACATGCGTTAGTGATGAATTGATTGTATCATAACTCTTGAGAAGCAGAACTATATTGCAGGCGTGTGGCATTTCTATTGTCCGAGGTCCATGACATGTTGTTTGGAGTCAAGGACAACAAGTTAATGTACTTGCTTTGTCTACTGGACGAGTAGGCCAAACCCCTGCAGCACAAAATCCTTTGACTGCAAATTTGCAATGTGCAGTAAAGTTGTGCAAAAGATGACTGCTGCTTAGACATGGTATGCATTCACATATAAGATGCTAAAATGTTTATAAATGGTTCATTTTGCTTAGTGTTTACTATTGGATTAGCCACTCTAAGGAAATACAGTGACGGGTAAGCTCATCTTCCGTTACTGACCGTGTTTTCAATCCTAAAATATGTGCACGTTTTCAAAATGTAAATATATGTGGCTTTTTGTAATGTAACTAGAATGCTGCTTGATCAAATGCAAATACATGAAGAAGAAGAATGGAACAAAAGATTTGGGGATAGTTTTCAATATAAAACGCACCCAAATATAATTTGCAATATGAAAAAATGGACAAAAGTCACAGGCAATTTTACTAAAGTACTGAAAAACTCTCAATATCTTTTCTCTAAGGCATCAATTAATAACACATTTGATGAAGAATTTTAAATAAATACATGAAGACCAGTGGGCAAAGTTATGAGAAACATGAAAACTAAATAAATCAGACAGTCATTCTTAAAGAAAAATCACCTTAGTGCACCTGCAGGCCGAAAGGCCTTGTATTGACGCAGACTTGTGACTTTCAGTTGTTCACAAGAGTTTAGAGAAGTACTCCTGGAAACCAAACACACACACATTTGCTCATGTAAAATCCCTCAGAATAAGTGCAAATTCACTTGTTAGAACACTTTGTTTCTTTTTTTTCTCCTGGGGGAAAAGATTTTTCCTCACAGAGGAACCCCCTTCCCTACACGCCAGCCTTATTTTTCTAAAAGGTGTTTTTTCCTCCCACCCTGGAAAATATTTTACGTGTTCTTGTCAGAACCACCTAGTCCCCCACCGGTTCCAGCGCTGTGAGCAGTATGCTTATGAGTATAAATAACTTCAAGATTCATGACTTTCTGACTAGATGGGGTGGCAGATCATTCTCCTATCTGTCCTCCAAACTATGGAATTCTATGCCAGTGGAACTAAGAACTGAACCCAATGAATTAAAGTTAGAAAAACGCTAAAAACCTGGCTTTACCCTCATTATTTATCCAGGTTATAGCTCCATATGATTAAGAATGTACACTTGACTCCCCTAGTGCAGGAAAGCCTCCGGTTAGATATGTGCTTTATTAATTCACATAAAATAGGACTCCTTGCAGAGTTCATCTAGTTTTAAAATGTAAACCAGTCAATAATATATTACTACGTATATGCTCACAATTATGGCAAAGGAAGGGACTGGGACACTGAGATGAGGTGATCTGCCCAAGACTCACACAACATGCTCAAGTGGAGAAGTCCAGACTGGTCCCATTGATTATCAGATGGTAACCTGCACACTGGGCCACAACCATAATCTGGGTTTACTTTATTTACAGTAACGTTTTTTGGAGGTGAGAGCATGCTTCAAGTAGATTTGTCAAATGGTTTCATAAGAATCGTCCTGAGAACCTAAAGTAATTAATTGAGCAATTGTACAGTCAGAAAAATAGCATATCCTGAACCCTAATATAATCAGAACTTCAGCAACGTAAAGGCAACTACACATTCAAAGCCTTCCTTAGTTCATAAAGCTGCCCTTAACAAAGGCCACTAGTAAAAAGCTTCTGATTACTGCAGCATTTGACATAAACTAAGTACTGTTCTATTAAGCGTTCTGTATGATCAGAACATGGATATGAGAACCCTGACATAATGTGTTACCTCACTTTATGGTATCAAATGGGACAACTTCATTTTTGTACAAAGTAAGTGGATTTTTCAGGCATTCCGCTCCTTGGACAAGCAGGTGTTTTATCAAACGCCACACCAGTGTGCAATGGAGTATGGTGGAACAGGAGTCTGTTTAGCCTCTAACAATCATAAAACAGAATTTTATGATATAGGTCGAGAACCAATCAAGTGGCTGGGGTTTGAAATCATGCATTTTAACAGAAATACGCGTCCTTGGGTGCTTGGGATAAAACGGGGTAATGGCCCCCTGTAACACCAGAGAGAGGGAAAGTACCAGGTGAAAAGAGCAAGAAGGAAGGTTTATTTTGCACAACTAAATTGACTTTTCAGTGGCCATAGTAATGTCTGCTGAACCAAAGTTCTTTTTTCTCTTCTTAAGATTAATTTGGTCAGGACTGTTTTACAGTAACACCAATACTGTTGTTTTTGTTCTTTTCAAGAAAGAAGATACTTGCTCATTCTTTGTTTTGATTCTCAGTTTCCCTTGTGATTTTCTAGGCGGTGAATTAGTCAAGCCAGGTTTACATTCAGACAAGAGACCATTACTGAATCAGGATATGAGTCTGTCGCCAAATAAAATAATTATGTCTACAAGATTTGTTTCAACATCTAGTGTTCCGTAGTGAGTATCACTCAAAGTTAAAGACACTAAGGTCCTCATACAACTCCATATCAATTTCTTTGCCACTATCTGAAAAGGGGTATACCCAGAAGTGGGTTCCCTGCTTACTCTGCTGTTTGACTCAAGACCCTCCTCACTGATATGGCCTGCAACTCAGACAAGTTCTACAGCCTCACAGAGAGCCAGAGTAGTACAAAGCCCATTGCTGAGACCTTTGCTTCAAATCGGGAACATCTTCATTTGATATCCCTGTGTTGTGTACCCAAGATAATGCAGATCCCACTTTCCACCTGCCCCTTCTTAAAATGGCTGCTTCCCTTACCACCTGGAGCTCCAGACGGTAAGGAGCCTGCCCTTTACAAATGACTTTGGTGCTATATAAAATAGCATGTTTACATGTAGCATAAATAAGGCATTTTCATAATGTTTATGGAGGTAATGGTTAATAGCACAACTGATATATGCATATAAAAGTGGTGAGTGATTCATGACAGCCACATAAAACTCGAGCACAACTACATTACGTTCAACATCTGTAGCGCTAAGATGCGTTATATAGCTGTTATGGAGTCTTTTGTTATCTTATGACTTTAGGGTCATGATCGTCTCAGGGGCATTGGCTGGGGCAGTAAGTAAATAGTGTGAGTGGTCACTGGTGGCATGACATCCTGTTGCAAACCCCATTGCTTGGTTTCACTCACAAGAAAGTTTCACTCGAAGTGTCACTCATTTAGCACAAGAGCGTCATTCACAAGAAAACTGAAACAATTGAATTGTCACACATAAGCAATGTGAAAACGTGGCAACGGTCTCATACCTGTTGCTTGGGAGTGATATGAAAGAAAAGAAAATGTATTATCTTTTCGCTCAAGCTTCAGATCATAGCCCCAAGTAAATGCTTACCGGGAGTTGTCCTTCTGCAAAATTCTACACTAGTCTCTGTTCAGTGCATCATTAAGGCTGCATGAACTGGAATTTGTCAAAACACTTTTAGATGTTATTTTGAAGGATATGTTTAATTTGCCATTCTACTACTTGGGAAAATGCAGCTGATTTGAGCACCTCCGAGACAACATAGTATTTTGTTTCCAAAAATAAGAAAATTACTAGAGGAAGTAAGAGCTGATGGAACCCAGTAGAAGGCAACAGTTTCAAGGTTGGTGAATCTCTTGACGAGTTGAAACAAGGCTTTGTTCCTGTCACGGACACCACTGCCTCCTGCCCAGCACAAGTGTATACCCATGCCAGTGCAGTTCTTGAAGTTTGACGGAACTCCACATGGCAAAAACCGTTATCTGAGTACTGCTGTCTAGCCGAGTGCTAAATGGAGCAGAGCCTAACATTTATAGTGTACGTGCTAGAAGAGTGCTTTTCCTACTTCTACTGAAAAACAAGAGACGTATTTGTGCAGGTCTATGGCTCTAAAGCAGTTATGAACAGACTTGCCCGTTAAAGGATGTTAATATTTGGTGATTAAAGATAAATTGCAAAGTTCCTGGCCTACTGCTCTTTTCAGGTGTTAAATACAATATAATTCAAAGTTTTGTTGAACCATCCTGGGAAGACAAAAAACATTTTTGTTGTAGTTGTGAAACTATTTACTGGCCAAACATTAAGATTACAAATGCGGTACTCTAATATTGTATGACCGTTGTAAAGAAGTATCTCAAGTAACTTGTTTCAAAACTTAAGTAAACCGACAATCCATTATTGTGATGTATCATCCTAATAGGTTGATCTAATTAGTAACTGTGAGTACGAGTAAGACAGCATAAAGAGAAAAAAGTATCCGATTTCATAGAGGATTACATAGCAAACGATTGAATGATTTAAAGGAATCTGAGGTTGTTCGAATCTGCAAAACATATTTGGTTGGTTTTAATGGGAGTGATAAACATCTTATAAATTTGGGCAACTGAGAAAAATGATGTTTCCTTAAGCTGGCAGATTTTCAGTAAAAACCACCCAGAATATTCTACCTGATCGCTTTTGTGTGCTTAATGTTTTCCCCGGCCTGTGCTGGCATCACTGGATTGGAATACACTTTGATGCCTTTTGTTTTGGCAGTTTGTGTTCCTGGGGCAGTTGCATTGCTGTATGGAGTCACTGATCAAAGCGTCTGGGGAACATTGCAGCGAAATAAGCTTGCAGCTGATGAAGGTGCTTGTGACAATATTGGCCGTGCCAACCGGTGAAGATTTGTACAATAAGGTAACACTTCAGCTGAAGATATGTATTGTGACATTCATATGCCAATCATATTGGGGATTTCGCATGAACAAGCTAATGTTCCTCTGTATTTAGTTTGTTTGTTTCAGAAAATGAGACTAGTGTGGTACAACAAATAAAACTGGACACTTACTTCCACGTTTTATAGTCAGGACCTAGGGTGTTAAAGAGGATACTTCTATGAGAATGCTTCCGTAATCCTCTGCAGTGTACCCCGCGCCTACTGTCTTCTCACCTGTCAGGCTTGTTGTGTTCACTTGTTTCTCAGTTGTTTGATGTTATTCTAGTTGTTCTAAAGTGAATGGGAAGCAGTTTGTACTGATGTGTGTTATTAGCGTTGTTCTGATTCAGCTTTGTTTTATAATTCCCTTGCACCCGCAATTGGGCATTTTTACCCACACTGTTTTCTGTAAATTTAGTTTGCTTGTTCCAGTCTGTGTGCAGTTATCTTCTAATTATTTGAGTTGTTTGGAAGCCTACCCTTCTTTAGCCATAGCGCTCAGAAGTTTGGGGTGGCTTTCAGTATCTTGGTATTTTTTCATTTGTCAATAACTGTCTCATTTAGAAAGTTATTCTACACCCACCATTTGTGATTCTTTTAAACCACAGTTTATTGTGTGCGGTCTTCTTGTAAATTTACAGATGTTTTCTTGAACAGGTTGAAGCAACAATGCACTCATTAGCTGAAGTTCAGGGCTTGGCCAACAAACAGGATCTTTACAGGCAGCACATGGATCAGCTCATGGAATGGGTAGCATCAACACATGAGCATTGGACCAATTTTTCAGTGGAACGACTACAGTTTGAAATAATTGTCACTCAATCAGGTAGGTTTGTTTAGATTAAACATATATCCTCAGTTTTGTCTGTAGTAGCCAAGATCCTAAAATGTTCTCAGTGACTTTTTACTGATGCCACATTTTGGAAGCATTAGAAAGGTAGCGCTTTAAGTTATTTTATTTTGGGTGCCTGATAGGGACGTGTCAAGAATGAGACCGAGCATTGAAAATGATTGATGTCCAAAGCTATCTTAAATGGCATACACCAGAATCAAGCCCTCTCACGTGTGCTGTTTTCTGATCTCCAGAGAACATGCACAGCAGTAACTCCTTGTATACCTCCAAACACAGGGCCAACAAAACAAGCTCTGCTCAGTCACTAAGTGTGAAGTTTAGCGCATGATTTTAATTAAGTATCCAACACATGGAGGCAATAAGCACCCTCAATCACAGTGTCTTAAATCCAGTTGCAACTGTCCTCAGGATTCACTTCTCAGTTCCTCTTCTCTTTAAATGTACAGACAGTGGTCATTGAGAAATCTAAAGTATTAAAATCCAGGATGTAATTTACAATGTGGGGTTACTCAAATCTTGGTCAAAAACACCATGTGTGTTTTAAAATTCCATGAAGGGTTTAGGAGATGTAGATTCTTAGCGTGATCGAAACCAACAAATTGATGTTCAGTTGTGAAAACTGCATTTTTAGATTTCCAGCCTTTTTATTTGAAAATCAGATGAATTCTGGGAGAGATAGAGTTAGGGTCCTGCAATTGACAAACTAATCAGATAATGATATATTTTAATTGAGCAGGCGTAGAGTAGTAAAATGTCACCTTCTGACACACTACTTGAGCATACTTCTGTGTTAGTGGCTAACATTTAAACACTCCATGGCATGGATGTATTATATATTTGTCCCTCTTCACTTCATTTATAGCTTGATGGATTGTGACTGTACTCGGACCCAAAGCTTCCTCTTTATTGACATTGTATCCCTTAAGAGTTAGACTCTCCATGCGCAGTGTGTAGCTACAGCATGTGTGGACATAGAGGGACAACACATTGCCCCTAGCGCCTAGATTGTGTTTTTCCTCAGTTTTATCCAGCTCAAGCAATTAAATAGTAGTTGATGTTTCTGGAACTTAAATTACCAGGCCAAGAAATACTGACCATTTTTTCTTTTTCTTTGTTTTGTAAAGCAGCTGTAGATTTGCACCCAGAAAAACGTAAATGAGAGGGGTGCAAGCAGAGGCATAAACTCACACCCTCCCCCTATACAGCCTCCCCACTCAAAACACACTGCCTCCCTCCCAGTGCACCCTAATCCGCACTGGCCCACCCAGAGATATTCACCACCTGCTCAGCAGGTGGTAAATATTTGCATTAAACTCCCCAGAATCGAGGAAAACGTTTACAAGGACCCCATAATTACAGATCCGGCTGGTTATTCCCCATTCCATGGTGTTTATCTTGTGATCCTTGTTAAGTCAAGGGGATATACCACCCGGATTTGGGAACTGAGGCTCTGGTATCTCCCAGGGGGGTTAGTGGAGAACTCAGAATTATGTCTGTAGTGACTTTGAAAGTGTCTGGGCCTTATTACGTTCTAGCTTTCTGCAATATTTCGTTCTGTCATATAATTCAGATAGGAATCTTAGTTTTATTATCCTTAACTACTCTAAGCATGGTCACTATCGGCTGTCGTGTTTTCCTTGCCACATGATTTTTCTTGACTGGTTGTATAGTGTTTTAATGTCATGTCTACGTTTCCGGAAGAGCTAGATGATAGGCAAGGAAAATGTCTGGCTAGCAGAGTAATAGTCTGAAGCTGGAAAATGATGTGTTTTTACTTTAGCAGTTCTTACGGTCTTAGCTAATGCTTGAGCTTATGATATGTGTGGTGAATAATTCTGCTTAGACCAGGAATTAACTCTGATGGAATATGTTGAATATGTACTTTATGCATCTGTATTTTCCAGGTCCTGTGATAGGAGAAGCCCTTCATCACCTTATGCCGATCCTTAAGGCTTGCCTTCACCCAACCAGAGAGCCACAGATGCGCTTAAAGATTTTCGCTGTCTTATCCAAACTGCTGTTGAATGCAAACGAGACTGTCAACTCACGAGGGTAGGTAGAACTGTCGGTGTCCACTTGTAGTGAGGCCATAAACCGTCATTCATAAATGAAGAGCAGGGATGGTCCTCAGGAGGGGTGGTCTTCAGCAGGTCTGGTCGTTTGCAGGGGTGGTCCTTAACAGGAATGGTTCTAATATTACTCACCAGGGTGGTCCACATTAGGGATGGTTCAGATGATTCTCAGTAGAGATGGTTTCCAGCAGGAATGGTTTCAAACAGGAATGGTTCGAATGATTCTCAGCAGGGCTGGTCCTCAGCAGGGATGGCCCTTGGCAGAGGTGGTCCTTTACAGGGATTGTTTAAATGATTCTCTGCAGAGATGGTTTACAGAAGGGTTGGTTCGGATGATAGTCAGCAGGGGAGGTCCTCGGCAGGGATGGTAACAGGGTTCATTCACAGCAGGGATAGTTCGGATGATTCTCAGCAGGGTTGGTCCTTAACAGGGAACGGTATGGTCCGCAGCAGGGATGGTTTCCAGCCTGGATCGTTCGGATGATAATCATCAGGGGTGGTCCTCAGCAGGGGTGGTCAGCAGGGTCGGTTTCCAACAGGGATGGTTTGGATGATTCTCAGCAGGGTTGGTCCTCTGCAGGGATGGTCCTTAACAGGGATGGAATGGCCCTCAGCAGGGATGGTTTCCAGCCTGGATAGTTCGGATGATAATCATCAGGGGTGGTCCTCAGCAGGGGTGGTCAGCCGGGTTGGTTTCCTACAGGGATGCTTTGGATGATTCTCAGCAGGGGTGGCCTCAGCAGGAATGATCCTGGACAAAGGTGAATCTCGGCAGCCGTTTAGTAATGTGTTACAATTCAGGTTGTAGGCAAGATTATACATTGATAAGGTTTACTAATAATAGGAACCAAAACATACAACTTGCATTCTTATAAGGTTAGTAGTAGAACATCTGTTTTTTACCTACAAAACCTAGGGTACGAATAACTTCTTGATCTCTACACAATACGTATTATTTTCAAATGAAGGGGCTTTGGTAGGCCACCTCTGTGCTTCTCAACGCCGAACACATTGAAACTGATTTGCGTTTACCACTCATGCTTCCTAAAATATTTGGAAGTTCACTACTGTTATACTAATACACCCGAATTGCTCCTGTCGTAGTAGTCTAGTTCTGCTGCAAGTTTTGCATAGTTTCAAATGCTTACGTTCTTGTGCCACCCAGTGGCCAGGCTAAGAACTTTTGGTAAATTTTCAAATAGCTGTTCACCATTTTAAGTCATAGATGTCTAATGTCTAAACTCCAACCTTGCATTCTCTTTTTTTTAACATGGGTATCTTATTTCTGTATATTCCGTCCTAATTTGTTGTTTCAGCATTTTGTTAAACTTTGGTGACAAATTGGATCAGGCGTTATTTTACACTATCAATTTTATGGTGCTCTTAAGCTTTTTTTAATGAACTGACGTGTGATAACAGTGTACACTGCATGCTCTCCAGTGGCGTAACAAAGACCCCCGCAGTCCCCGCGGTGCTGATGGGCACACCCTCAGCACAGTAGTACCCTGGCCTAAGAGCTCCTGTGCGAGACTTCGGGGTGGGGGGTGTGGGGGGGGTCTTCCATGTTCTGTGCAAGCCCCCCCCCTCCCTCGAGTTTCGTTACCCCACTGGTGCCCTCCTGCCATGAATGAAAATGATGTAAGGTTTGCCAGCCCTTCGACTGAAGGAGAAAGGAAGATGTGCAGAAAAGATATAGTGTGAAGAAGGAGCTCCCCACTACATTATCCTCAGTGGCAGCGGCCGCCAATTGCAGTCCTTTAGACTTCACTCAATTGGGTGTCTCCAACTAAGGCTCTGTTGGCTCAGACATCAAGTTGGTGCCACATGCATAAAAAATAGAAATATAAGTGATCTTCAGAAGGGGAAGTACTTGCTCTAAACCCACTGATATTGTGATGTGAATGCAGATAGTTTTACTTGTGAAAAATCTGTGGGTCCCAAAACGTGATTTGAATATTTCATGCAGCTTATCCACCATGGAGGTCCCTCTGATCCTGCTGCGCTGTGATTGGCTACTGGGGCTAACCCCGGGGGATCTGCAGATCCACAAGGGTAATCGTGTATTGTGATTGGCTGGTTGCAACCTGAAAGAAAAACAGTTACTTCTGTTGTAGGGCTCTGAGGCCTGGTCCTCAAGGCTTTAAGTAAGGCATAAGGGCACAGGTTGGGTCTTGTGTGGGGATCCATCCGGGTCAAAAAGGGTTTTTTGTGTGCTTTTTTTTTTTGCTGTTTCGTAGATCTGCGGATCCACGATGAGGCTCCAGCCCCCCCCCCCCCATCTCCGCGGCGTGGAGAATTGTGGTGGATCCAGGGCACTAGCAAAAAAACCAGGGGGTTGCATGAAGCTTGGCTGTGCACAGCTGGGGGGTGGGTGCTCACAGGGGTTGGGTGCCGGGTCCGGCCACAGACCGGGCCCTGCCCTGCACCCAACCCCAGGCCACATACAGCTTTTGGCCGTGCACAGCTAGCGGATGGGCGCCCCTGGGTGTTAGGGGCATGGCCTGTCCACAGGCTGCCCTGTCCACAGGCTGGCCTTTCAATAAACCCCCCACTGCACATAGCCTTAAACATCTTTCTGTACGTATATATAGATATCTGACATGCCAAGTAAAGGCACTCTTGACACAAGAAACCTTGATGAAAAAGTACTAAGTATGTAATAGTCAGGAAATAACTAGTATTGAATACTAACGCAGCAGCTTTGTTTCCACTAGGTGTAAGTATGCACAAATAATAGAGTACTGCTCGTTCTAGAATAGAGAGTAATTATAATTAAGGATAAAATAGCATCTTGTAAATTTCAAATGCTGAGGGGGTGGAGGTGTGCGCGTGCTTGTCTATGTGTACCTACTTGATCCACATTGTCCATAGACACTACTATGCGGACACTGGGACTTCCCATTTCTGTGCTTCAGATGTGGTGCAATCTGGATAATTGAATTAAATCATTTAGCGGAGTGTAAATTTAGGCCATTTAATTTTGTGTTGAAATGCATGGATCTAACTCTTGCTCGAAGAGCAGATATGCAAATACAGCACTTGATATGGCACACCGAAAACCTCAGGAGGGTTAACTTACAAAGTCAGTATACAAAACCAAGCTTTTTATCATTAAATATTCATTCGATAGTGTGGTCTTGTGGCAATGGACCTTAATGAAACATTTCTTCTTTGGCAACTCGTATAAATCAAGTCTTCGAGATACTGACCTTGTTGATCAATCAAACTTAAAATGTAGTTTCCAATATAATGTGAAAAAGTAATTGTCACCTTCCCTAGCTGAAGGAGAAACAGGATTATAATTGTAGAAATCATGAGCGATAATTAGCACAGTCTCGAATCCATCAACTATGTATTACTATGCGTAGGGATAACATCTCTTCAATTAAAACATTGGTTTAGTGCAAGCTTAGAACCAAAGGTATACATCCTAGTGATAAGAGCACCCAGTAATAACCATATTATATTCAACATGCTATTCATGACATGTTTAGTAATGCATTGATGTGTAGTAAGGGATTCCTACTAACATCTTACAGTTTGCCCACATAATTACAGTGCTTAACTAAATGTACCCATGGAGAGGGCATGCCTCACTTGTTAGTTATCTATAAGCGCTGAACCATGGTGGTTATGCTTCACTATGTAAAAATGTAAAATACATGAATTAATACATTATTTGATTTCTGACAGTACTGCACATAACCTGTTTTTTTCCGAGGAATGTGGCCTTCATAGAATCTGTCACATGCTCCAATCCCCTGTAATCCTCTGGGAACCCCCTGGGATGTGTGCAGACTCCTACTAAGTTCTGTTTGAAGGTAGCTTGGCTCATGCTTCTTTAGGAGTGTTACGTCTCACAGAACCTTAATTTCCTGAGTAATCTGCAGAGATCTATATTGCTGACATGCTTTTTGAAATCTCGGACATCATCAACAAAATTCCCTGGGTAGGACTCTCCAGTGCAGACTGACTGACTCAGATTCTTTGGAGCATACATTACCAGGCTCAGGCAGTTATCTCATCAGACTCCACTGAAAAGGGATCTAGAAGTGATGATTGTCTTCTAGTAACAACTAAGGGCCTCATTACGAGTTTGGCGGAGGGGATTACTCCATCACAAACGTGACGGATTTCCCATCCGCCGTATTACAAGTTCCATGGGATATAATGGATGGAGTAAGCCCCTCTGCCAAACTCGTGTCTTTTCCTGGAACTGCATGTAGGAGGCTGGCCTGGTATGTAGTGGGTACCAAGTGTAGAAGAGGTGTTTCTAGCAGCTTAGGCTGATAGAAGGTAGCTATGGAGAGCAGCTTAGGCTGAACTAGGAGACATGCAAAGCTCCTACTATACCACTGGTGTCATATGCACAATATCATAAGAAAACACAATACACAGATATACTAAAAATAAAGGTACTTTATTTTTATGACAATATGCCAAAAGTATCTCAGTGAGTACCCTCAGTATGAGGATAGCAAATGTACACAAGATATATGTACACAATACCAAAAATATGTAGTAATAGCAATAGAAAGCAATGCAAGCAATGTACAGTCACAATAGATTGCAATGAGAGCACATAGGTATAGGGGCAACACAAACCATATACTCCAAAAGTGGAATGCGAACCACGAATGGACCCCAAACCTATGTGAACTTGTAGAGAGTCGCTGGGACTGTAAGAAAACAGTGAGGGTTAGAATAATAGCCCACCCCAAGACCCAGAAAAGTAGGTGTAAAGTGCACCTATGTTCCCCAGAGAGCACAGAAGTCGTGATAGGGGAAATCTGCAAGGAAGAACAACACCAGCAATGCAACCAAAGTGGATTTCCGGACAAGAGTACCTGTGGAACAAGGGGACCAAGTCCAAGAGTCGCGACAAAGTCGAGATTGGGCAGATGCCCAGGAAATGCCAGCTGAGGGTGCAATGAAGTTGCCACCGGATGGTAGAAGCTGTGGATTCGGCAAGAACGAAGAGGACTAGGAACTTCCCCTTTGGAGGATGGATGTCCCACGTCGTGAAGAAGCTTGCAGAGGTGTTCCCACGCAGAAAGACCGCAAACAAGCCTTGCTAGCTGCAAGGGTCGCGGTTAGGGTTTTTGGATGCTGCTGTGGCCCAGGTGGGACCAGGATGTCGCCAATTGCGTGAGGAGACGGAGGGGGCCCCCAGCAAGACAAGGAGCCCTCACAGAAGCAGGCAGCACCCGCAGAAGTGCCGGAACAGGACCTATGAAGAGGAGTGAACCGGAGCTCACCCGAAGTCACAAAAGAAGATCCCACAACGCCGGAGGACAACTCAGGAGGTTGTGCACTGCAGGTTAGAGTGTCGGGGACCCAGGCTTGGCTGTGCACAAAGGAAATCCGGGAAGAGTGCACAGGAGCCGGAGCAGCTGCAAACCACGCGGTACCCAGCAATGCAGTCTAGCGTGGGGAGGCAAGGACTTACCTCCACCAAACTTGGACTGAAGAGTCACTGGATTGTGGGAGTCACTTGGACAGAGTTGCTGAGTTCCAGGGACCATGCTCGTCGTGCTGAGAGGGGACCCAGAGGACCGGCGATGCAGTCTTTTGTTGCCTGCCGTTGCAGGGGGAAGATTCCGTCGACCCACGGGAGATTTCTTCGGAGCTTCTAGTGCAGAGAGGAGGCAGACTACCCCCACAGCATGCACCACCAGGAAAACAGTCGAGAAGGCGGCAGGATCAGCGATACAAGGTTGCAGTAGTCGTCTTTGCTACTTTGTTGCGGTTTTGCAGGCGTCCTGAGCAGTCAGCGGTCGATTCCTTGGCAGAAGGTGAAGAGAGAGATGCAGAGGAACTCTGATGAGCTCTTACATTCGTTATCTAAATAATTCTCCTAAGCAGAGACCCTAAATAGCCAGAAAAGGAGGTTTGGCTACCTAGGAAGGAGGATAGGCTAGCAACACAGGTAAGAGCCTATCAGAAGGGGTCTCTGACTTCACCTGCTGGCACTGGCCACTCAGAGCAGACCAGTGTGCCGGCAGCACCTCTGGTTCCAAGATGGCAGAGGTCTGGAGCACACTGGAGGAGTTCTGGGCACCTCCCCTGGGAGGTGCAGGTCAGGGGAGTGGTCACTCCCCTTTCCTTTGTCCAGTTTCGCGCCAGAGCAGGGCTGGGGGATCCCCGAACCGGTGTAGACTGGCTTATGCAGAGATGGGTACCATCTGTGCCCATCAAAGCATTTCCAGAGGCTGGGGGAGGCTACTCCTCCCCAGCCCTAACACCTTTTTCCAAAGGGAGAGGGTGTAACACCCTCTCTCTGAGGAAGTCCTTTGTTCTGCCTTCCTGGGCCAAGCCTGGTTGGACCCCAAGAGGGCAGAAACCTGTCTGAGGGGTTGGCAGCAGCAGCAGCTGCAGTGAAACCCCGGGAAAGGTAGTTTGGCAGTACCCGGGTCTGTGCTAGAGACTTGGGGGATCATGGAATTGTCTCCCCAATGCCAGAATGGCATTGGGGTGACAATTCCATGATCTTAGACATGTTACATGGCCATGTTCGGAGTTACCATTGTGACGCTATACATAGGTAGTGACCTATGTATAGTGCACGCGTGTAATGGTGTCCCAGCACTCACAAAGTCCGGGGAATTTGTCCTGAACAATGTGGGGACACCTTGGCTATTGCCAGGGTGCCCACACACTAAGTAACTTTGCCCCCAACCTTCACCAGGTGAAGGTTAGACATATAGGTGACTTATAAGTTACTTAAGTGCAGTGGTAAATGGCTGTGAAATAACGTGGACGTTATTTCACTCAGGCTGCAGTGGCAGGCCTGTGTAAGAATTGTCAGAGCTCCCTATGGGTGGCAAAAGGAATGCTGCAGCCCATAGGGATCTCCTGGAACCCCAATACCCTGGGTACCTCAGTACCATATACTAGGGAATTATAAGGGTGTTCCAGTATGCCAATGTGAATTGGTGAAATTGGTCACTAGCCTGTTAGTGACAATTTGGAAAGCAAAGAGAGAGCATAACCACTGAGGTTCTGGTTAACATAGCCTCAGTGAGACAGTTAGGCATCACACAGGGAACACATACATATATGCCACAAGCTTATGGGCACTGGGGTCCTGGCTAGCAGGGTCCCAGTGACACATAACAAACATACTGAAAACATAGGGTTTTCACTATGAGCACTGGGCCCTGGCTAGCAGGATCCCAATGAGACAGTGAAAACACCCTGACATATATTCACAAACAGGCCAAAAGTGGGGGTAACAAGGCTAGAAAGAGGCTACTTTCTCACACAACCCCCCCCCCCCCCCCCCAAACGAAGGACAATAAGGCTAACCTTGGCCAGTTGAGACTTTATTGTCTAAGTGGTGATAAGCAGAGAGTAGCTTTGCAATAGACTGGTTACTCCCTTTATCATCCACTATATGGTTACTTCCCTGTGGGGATGTAAACCACCCTGTTTGAAGTTTTTTAGCTAAGCAACAATGTGAAGATATATTTTCAGAGTTTCTATCAGTAAGTTTAAGTTTAGAACAGTGGGAATTGCCCACTGGACCTATTTCTAGTGATGAGAATGCCAGACAGGGATGCTGTCTCAGAAAAGCCATGGCTGGGCAAACACTTTGTCCATATGGCTGGAAGAGAGAACAGGGATGCTGTTTCTCTTGAGTTGGAGCAGGGTAGGGATGCTGTCCTATGAGCTCCACACTAGGGCAGGGATGCTGTCCTAAGTATTGTGAGGCAGTGCAGAGTTTCTGCACTAAAGTTTCTCTGGGAGGGTTGGAGGGATGTTCCATGTTAACTAAAATGGTGCTCTTTTTCTCACCAATATTAGTTATCCCACAGAGAGGTACTTCCACCTAAGGGAGTACAGCTAGGCCAGCTGATAATTCCCTTGGAACAGGTGCCACCCCAGGAGAGGTTTCTCCCACCACAGGAATGGTATCCTGACTGGCAGGGTGGTTAGGGGATACTGTGATACCCTTTTTACCTGTTGTTGGAGAGGGATCCTGAGTTTTCAGGCCTTCTCTCCCTTGCTTTTTCATTTCAGTAGAAATGAGAGGGAACAATTCCTCAGGGATACCCAGCGTGGCTGCATGGGTATAAAACTCTATATTAGCCCAACCTGAGGCCTCTAGGTCATTACCTAAGAGACAGTCCACAGGTAAGCTAGGTGACACTACCACCTGCTTAGGGCCAGTAACTCCACCCCAACTAAGCTGAACGATAGCTAAGGGAAGTCACTTAGTGGAGTTATGGACATCAATAATCTTACACTGTTGTCCAATGATGTGTTGTTCAGGAGCCACTAGGTTTTCAGTCACCAAAGTGATACTGGCACCTGTGTCCCTGTAGGCCTGGGCCTCAACACCATTTATTGAAACTGTCTGCCTGTACTTATCCATTGTAAGGGGACAAGCAGCCAGTGTGGCAAGGCCAATGCCTCTAGGTGTGACAGAAACTGTCTTGGGACTGACTACCCCAGTTTCTATGATGGACCCATAAGTGAACCCAACTACACCCTTAGCTTGACTGTTGCCAGCAGTCCCACCACTAGTACCACTACTGCTAGGGGCACTAGAGCTTGATGTATTAGTGGTGGTAGGCTCAGGGGGTTTACCTGGACAGGACTTATCCCCTGGCCTATGGCCTCTATGTTTACACACACAGCACCAAGGCTTTTTAATGTGTGCAGGTTGTGAAGAAGAGGAAGAATTTGTTTTATCCCCACCCCCTGAAGAGTGTTTAGGATATGAAGAAGGATCTTTAGTTTTACCCTTATCCCCATGCTTATCCTGAGATTTCTCACTTTCTTTCTTCCTGCCATCCTTGTCACCACCTGTATGAACTTTTCTGTTCACTCTTGTTCAGACCCATTTGTCTGCCTTCTTTCCCAATTCTTGGGGAGAGGTCAGATCTGAGTCCACTAGATATTAGTGTAACAAATCAGACACACAGTTATTCAGAATATGCTCTCTCAGGATCAGATTATACAGGCTTTCATAGTCAGAAACTTTACTGCCATGTAACCACCCCTCCAAGGCCTTCACTGAATGGTCAACAAAGTCTACCCAGTCTTGTGAAGACTTTTGTTTTTTGTTTCTCTGAACTTAATCCTGTATTGTTCAGTGGTTAAGCCAAACCCATCCAAGAGTGCATTCTTTAAAACTGTAAAATTATTGGCATCACTTTCCTTCACATTAAGGAGCCTATCCCTACCCTTTCCACTGAAAGATAGCCATAGGATAGCAGCCCATTGCCTTTGAGGGACCCCCTGTACAACACAGGCCCTCTCAGGTGCAGCAAACGACTTGTTAATGTCATCCCCCTCCCTGTAAGGGGGAACTATCTTATGCAGATTCCTAGAATCATGCTCTTTCACAGGATTAATATCTGTAATACTGCGGCTGCCACCATGGGGTCCTAACCCCAACCTCTGCCTTCCTTTTTCTAAGTCTAAAGTTTCCCTGTCTAGAGCCAGCTGTTGCTGTTTAAGCTTCAGCCTGGACTCTTCCACTCTCAATCTATTGAGCTCCCTTTCTAACATTCTGTCATCAGGGTGGGTGGGTTGGGCATGCTTTGACACAGAAGAATGGTGTGAATGAACAGAGGGAGAAATGTCCCTAACAGTTGGCACTCTAACAACTTGACCTGCAGGAATGACATTCCTACTGTGATGAGAACTCACATTAGTACCAGTTATGCTAGGTGGTCTGCTAAGGGGCAAGTTGGAAAGTATACCATCTAACATTCTTGCTGGGGCTGCCCCAGAATCAGAGTGTGAACTATCTCCTAACTTCTCAACAGATGTGCTAGCTAAGGCCTTATCATTTTCAATGAGCATGTTAATCAACAATTCTCTAGAGGGATTCTTCCCTACCCCTAAACCTCTATCAATGCAGAGACCCCTTACACCTTTCCAGCTAAGGTGGCCATAAGCAGAACTGACCAGATCAAGAGTAGGACCTGTACCAGACATGATAGAAAAAGGTTTAAGGGACCGAAAAAGAAAGAAAAAGTTTCAGAACTTTTTAAGGAAACAGAAAAAAAACTTTTTCAACTTTTTAGAACTTTTTGAAAGTTTTAGAGGTACTTTTCAGCACTTAGCAATAGAGTAAGAGAAGAAAAGCAAAACTTTTTGGTTAGGTGTACATACACTGAACTTGTTTTGTATATTTTTCTCTTATGAAAAGTACAAAATGACAAAGTGGTAAGTAGTTACAAGTACTTATCCCACCGCTGCACAACCAATGTAGGAGGCTGGCCTGGTATGTAGTGGGTACCAAGGGGTACTTACACTCTGCACCAGGTCCAATTATCCCTTATTAGTGTAGAAGAGGTGTTTCTAGCAGCTTAGGCTGATAGAAGGTAGCTATGGAGAGCAGCTTAGGCTGAACTAGGAGACATGCAAAGCTCCTACTATACCACTGGTGTCATATGCACAATATCATAAGAAAACACAATACTCAGATATACTAAAAATAAAGGTACTTTATTTTTAGGACAATATGCCAAAAGTATCTCAGTGAGTACCCTCAGTATGAGGATAGCAAATATACACAAGATATATGTACACAATACCAAAAATATGCAGTAATAGCAATAGAAAGCAATGCAAGCAATGTACAGTCACAATAGATTGCAATGAGAGCACATACGTATAGGGGCAACAAAAACCATATACTCCAAAAGTGGAATGCGAACCACGAATGGACCCCAAACCTATGTGAACTTGTAGAGAGTCGCTGGGACTGTAAGAAAACAGTGAGGGTTAGAATAATAGCCCACCCCAAGACCCAGAAAAGTAGGTGTAAAGTGCACCTATGTTCCCCAGAGAGCACAGAAGTCGTGATAGGGGAATTCTGCAAGGAAGAACAACACCAGCAATGCGACCAAAGTGGATTTCCGGACAAGAGTACCTGTGGAACAAGGGGACCAAGTCCAAGAGTCGCGACAAAGTCGAGATTGGGCAGATGCCCAGGAAATGCCAGCTGAGGGTGCAAAGAAGCTGCCACCGGATGGTAGAAGCTGTGGATTCTGCAAGAACAAAGAGGACTAGGAACTTCCCCTTTGGAGGATGGATGTCCCACGTCGTGAAGAAGCTTGCAGATGTGTTCCCACGCAGAAAGACCGCAATCAAGCCTTGCTAGCTACAAGGGTCGCGGTTAGGGTTTTTGGATGCTGCAGTGGCCCAGGAGGGACCAGGATGTCGCCAATTGCGTGAGGAGACAGAGGGGGCGCCCAGCAAGACAAGGAGCCCTCACAGAAGCAGGCAGCACCCGCAGAAGTGCCGGAACAGGCACTACGAAGAGGAGTGAACCGGAGCTCACCCGAAGTCACAAAAGAAGATCCCACGACGCCGGAGGGCAACTCAGGAGGTTGTGAACTGCAAGTTAGAGTGTTGGGGACCCAGGCTTGGCTGTGCACTAAGGAAATCCGGGAAGAGTGCACAGGAGCCGGAGCAGCTGCAAATCACGCAGTACCCAGCAATGCAGTCTAGCGTGGGGAGGCAAGGACTTACCTCCACCAAACTTGGACTGAAGAGTCACTGGACTGTGGGAGTCATTGGACAGAGTTGCTGAGTTCCAGGGACCACGCTTGTCATGCTGAGAGGGGACCCAGAGGACCGGTGATGCAGTCTTTTGTTGCCTGCGGTTGCAGGGGGAAGATTCAGTCGACCCACGGGAGATTTCTTCGGAGCTTCTAGTGCAGAGAGGAGGCAGAATACCCCCACAGCATGCACCACCAGGAAAACAGTCGAGAAGGCGGCAGGATCAGTGATACAAGGTTGCAGTAGTCGTCTTTGCTACTTTGTTGCGGTTTTGCAGGTGTCCTGAGCAGTCAGCGGTCGATTCCTTGGCAGAAGGTGAAGAGAGAGATGCAGAGGAACTCTGATGAGCTCTTACATTCGTTATCTAAAGAATTCCCCAAAGCAGAGACCCTAAATAGCCAGAAAAGGAGGTTTGGCTACCTAGGAAGGAGTATAGGCTAACAACACAGGTAAGAGCCTATTAGAAGGGGTCTCTGACGTCACCTGCTGGCACTGGCCACTCAGAGCAGTCCAGTGTGCCAGCAGCACCTCTGTTTCCAAGATGGCAGAGGTCTGGAGCACACTGGAGGAGCTCTGGGCACCTCCCCTGGGAGGTGCAGGTCAGGGGAGGGGTCACTCCCCTTTCCTTTGTCCAGTTTCGTGCCAGAGCAGGGCTGGGGGATCCCTGAACCGGTGTAGACTGGCTTATGCAGAGATGGGCACCATCTGTGCCCATCAAAGCATTTCCAGAGGCTGGGGGAGGCTACTCCTCCCCAGCCCTGACACCTTTTTCCAAAGGGAGAGGGTGTAACACCTTCTCTCTGAGGAGTCCTTTGTTCTGCCTTCCTGGGCCAAGCCTGGTTGGACCCCAGGAGGGCAGAAACCTGTCTGAGGGGTTGGCAGCAGCAGCAGCTGCAGTGAAACCCCGGGAAAGGTAGTTTGGCAGTACCCGGGTCTGTGCTAGAGACTCGGGGGATCATGGAATTGTCTCCCCAATGCCAGAATGGCATTGGGGTGACAATTCCATGATCTTAGACATGTTACATGGCCATGTTCGGAGTTACCATTGTGACGCTATACATAGGTAGTGACCTATGTATAGTGTACAGGTGTAATGGTGTCCCCGCACTCACAAAGTAACTTTGCTCACAAAGTAACTTTGCCCCCAACCTTCACCAGGTGAAGGTTAGACATATAGGTGACTTATAAGTTACTTAAGTGCAGTGGTAAATGGCTGTGAAATAACGTGGACGTTATTTCACTCAGGCTGCAGTGGTAGGCCTGTGTAAGAATTGTCAGAGCTCCCTATGGGTGGCAAAAGGAATGCTGCAGCCCATAGGGATCTTCCGGAACCCCAATACCCTGGGTACCTCAGTACCATATACTAGGGAATTATAAGGGTGTTCCAGTATGCCAATGTGAATTGGTGAAATTGGTCACTAGCCTGTTAGTGACAATTTGGAAAGCAAAGAGAGAGCATAACCACTGAGGTTCTGGTTAGCGGAGCCTCAGTGAGACAGTTAGGCATCACACAGGGAACACATACATATAGGCCACAAACTTATGAGCACTGGGGTCCTGGCTAGCAGGGTCCCAGTGACACATAACAAACATACTGAAAACATAGGGTTTTCACTATGAGCACTGGGCCCTGGCTAGCAGGATCTCAGTGAGACAGTGAAAACACCCTGACATATAGTCACAAACAGGCCAAAAGTGGGGGGTAACAAGGCTAGAAAGAGGCTACTTTCTCACACTGCAGTAACAGAAAAGGTCCCTAGTTCTTTGTGGCTGTCAGTAATTTTGGCATGAGGGGTAAAGCTCTGGTTGTGAACGTGTGAGTTAGACATCATGCTAGGAAAGTTGACAATAAGCATTGGGAATGCCAGTAGGTCTCACCTTTTGACTTTCTTGATGTTTTTTTGCTGATGCTCTTCAGCGTTGGCAAAAAATGATGCATCACCAGCGCAATGATGTCATGATGCATGCACACACATTCATCATGATGATGATACGATGTCCAACAGCCTTGTGATATATGTGCCACATGCAACCAACATGCTTGTACCTGCATGTCATGATTCCGTACCAGACATTTTTTCCCTTGTTAATTTACTGTTCCAAAAAGGCGGAAGCCCATCTTGCAGTGTTAAAACAATATATATATTTATAACTTGCACAAAAGCCCATTGCGTACAGTGCTTTAGCAGAAAATTTGACATCCAGAAGATTTGTTTTGTTTCAAATACAATGGGAAGGTCTGGGGACCAGTGACAGCACAGGCTTCAAAGAAATAAACTTTGTATGACTGTCCCTAAAGTAAAAGCCACAAAAAAGCCAAGCAGGACAGGAAAGCAGAGAATGAGCTCGGGGAAGGAGAGAGAATTGAAGTGGCCGAGGAGGGGAGAACACTTAAACATGTGCACTGTTAATTGCTGAAAAAGTAAATCTATGATGGTAAAGAACTATGCTACAGTTGAGGGGCAAACTCAAGAAGAGGCAGGTAAACCATTGAATAAGAAGCCAGCAAATGAGATTGACGAAAAAGCCTACCAATGGTGAGCATCGGTGGCCTAATCAAAAGTATCTGTATTGTACATATAAGGTTTGTGTCTACAGACAACTAAAAGCTGTCTATAGTCATAGCTTGCGTCAAGGGTTAAGAACAGTCTTTGAGGAATGAGAATTGGATGTAATGAAAACCTAAGTAGTTGGAGTGTGCATTTCTCTCTTCCCATAATATCACAAATGCAATAGACGTTGGTGTAAATTCTGCAGCTGTGATAGAAGAATTATTACAGGAGGGGACAGAAATCTTTGGAGATTGCTATCCTTCCCTTGGAGGGATTTGACAACATTGTTGCTTCTAGGATGCATGTGGCTTTTAAATATTGGTTTATGTAGAGCTTCGTCCTCGGCACTGTTCTGCTTTCCTTCTCTTATCTTATGACCGAGCTTACAGAACCTCTCTGGAATACACTTCTCATTTTAAAGAAGACATTTATTATTATTATTACTTCACCACGAGGTTCCTGATAGACGAAATTAGTAGGTTGGAAGCACACGTTTAAAAGTAGTCGCAGCAATGAAAGCAAAATATATCAAAGTACTTCTCAGTTGCAATGTACACAGCAAATACATGTGATTATATTATAGCATAACTTCAAAGCAAAGCATAGAAGTAAAAATTGCATCACCGTAGGGCCTATCACTGCTTCATCTTTCTGGGACCTGCAAGTTGATGACTCCGGTTCAACTGCGAGAAAGATATTTTCTACCCAAACGGGGACAGGCAACTGACGTCAGTTCCTGTCTGAAGATACTTCTCCTTTCGTTGTTGCCCAGGGCCATCGTTCCAAAAACGTGCCCCCTCCTCTCAGACTCGGGAAAGGAAGGCAAGCCTTTGGAGACTGGCCAGATCTCCTAGACCCCTCCTCTTCCCAAGGCTGAGCAGAAAGGAAAACACCAAATGTACGCTCTCTTATCAGCTAGACCTTGGTGTGAAAAACACAGCTTGGTCTATCATGTGGAAAAACACAGCTCATCTGCAACGTCTCAATTGCAATGTCTAACTCCAAGTTAAAGCCAATAGGCAGCTAACCTAAATACCAAATGTAGGGCCAGATGTAGGGAACGATTTGCGAGTCGCAAACGGCAAAAAATGCCGTTTGCGAGTCACAAATCTCAGTTTCCTATGCAGAAATGCATTTTGCGAGTTGGGACCGACTCGCAAAATGTATTTCCGAATTGCAAATAGGAAGGGGTGTTCCCTTCCTATTTGCGATTCGCAGTGGTATGCAATACCATTTGCGACCGCATATGCGGTCGCAAATGGTGTCGCAGTTACCATCCACTTGAAGTGGATGGTAACCCACTCGCAAATTGGAAGGGGTACCCATGGGACCCCTTCCTCTTTGTGAATGGACCACAAATTATTTTTTCAGGGCAGGTGGTGGTCCAAGGGACCACTACCTGCCCTGAAAAAATACCGAAACTAAAGGTTTCGGATTTTTTTTTAAGTGCAGCTCGTTTTCCTTTAAGGAAAACGGGCTACACTTAAAAAAAAAAAAAAAAAAGCTTTATTTATAAGCAGTCACGAACATGGAGGTCTGCTGACTACAGCAGGCCTCCATGTTTGTAAGTGCCCATAGTCGCTATGGGGCCGCAATTTGCGACCTACCTCATTAATATTAATGAGGTGGGTCTTTGCGACCCCATACCGACTCGCAGACGGTGTCTGAGACACCGTTCTGCATACCAATTTGCGAGTTGCAAATTGCGAGTCGGAAGGACTCACAATTTGCAACTCGCAAATTGGATTTTTGCTACATCTGGCCCGTAATGTCTAATGTCCTGTTAAAGCCAGTAGGCAGCTAACCTGAATAATGTGCTGCTGGTGAACATTGAGCAACTAATATGCGTAGTGGTGAAACACAAAGTCATTGGTCAAACACAATTAATAGCATCACACTCCACCCTATGACCAATGAATTTTTGTTTACATACCTCTTATTTCAAACAAAAATTTAAAACAAAAACATCAACACCAAAAAAAAAAAACATTATAAGCAAATCAGATTTGAATGATAAAAGCATTCACTGTAAAGCAATGGAAGTGGACTAACATATTGATCTCATAACCTTTCAAATCAGATACATCTACAATGAAAAGACTGAAACTTATATACTCTGATTGAGATAATAGTGTCTCTAAAATAGCAATTTGATGTAGCAGGAGTTCTACTCATGTAAAGGTACACAGTCCACCTGAAAGGTTTGCTGGAATGTATGCGAAAGTCAGAGTTCCACACGAAAAAACACAGATTGATCCCAGGTAGAACTTGAACTGAAGGCGCCAGTTGGGCAAAATGGATCCATAGGGTTTGTACTTTAATCAGTCAGGTTCAGGTTTGGGGTTCGGTCCCGACCCCGACCCCACTCGCACACACCCAAAGGGAGACCACAGAGCACACTCATGGTCAGTTGCGAGTCGTGGTAGGATCTGCAAAAGAAAAAAGTATAACTTTTCTTGCAAATAACATTTGTCATCTGAAATGTGCCCTTCCTCTTCCTTTCCTTGTTTTATAATCAGCAGTACCTTTTTAGGGCCCTTTGTTACAATTTCTGCATGTTCTGGAGGGTCACCTGGGGCTTCAACCCACACCTTAGCACTGAGGTTTTTATCTGCTGCACCACAGCTTCCCTTTCCTTGCACTGTCAGAAGGGCTGGGGCAGACTCCTTCTTTACCAAACCTCCATTCACTGCACTTTTGACAAGTTGGGCAATTCTGTCTCCAATCTGTATGAATGAATCAGATTATTTTCTAGTTATCAGCATAATTTTGATTTCTCCTTGGTAATCTGCAGCAATCACTCCCCCTAAAACCTGATCAATTTGCCATATCTGTCCTGGTAACTTTCCTCTTCCCAACTGATCTTTGACTGTTTGTGGGACAGATTGCTGTTGTGCGTGCTGACAGGTAGGACATTGCAAAATCACAGTTTTGATCAAATCTAGGGGAATATGCATCTCTCTAATCTCTGCCCACCTGTAAGTGGCTTTTTCTCCCAGCTGTCCACATTTCTGGTGCACCCACTTAGCCAACCCCGCTAAGTCAGAATTCTGGGTGGACACTTCAGACTCTGAATTTTGTTCTTTAACATCTGCAAGGGAATTGAACCAGTTAGGTACAAGCCATGTGGAAAACCAAACGGCGAAACCATTGGCAGTTAACCAAGAATCAGTGTAAAAATGACACATCTCAAGCAGCTCTTGCTTTAAAGTCTGACACACATTGTACAAATCCGAATCAATAGTCAAACAAACATGCTTTTTATCCTCAGGGGACACGAATTCAAATGGTGCACTCAATTTCACTGGTAACTCTTTTACCTGTGATACTCCCTGCACCCTCTCCTCATCCTGAAAAAGGGCTTGTGACACCTGTTCATGTAGGGCTGCAGTGACTTTAGCCCTGCCTTGCATGTACCAGATCCAGTGTATGATACTAGCCTCCTGTGCCTGTCCTATACTGTGAGATTTAGGTGAACTCATCACCCACTGCATGCCTGATATTTCAGGTTTCAGAATTACATTATCATTTAATGTCATTTGCTTAGTATTCACTAGAGCCCAATAACAAGTCAAAAGCTTACTCCAAAGTTCCATGGGCACTCTTGTCTTCCCCTGTTCCTGATTTACATGTAAATCAGTGTTTCCTTCTTGCACTGCGCAGAAACCTAAAGTATGAATTATTTCATTTGCCAAATCAAAAGCGCGCAGCTGCTCATGTATTTTCCTAGTTACCTTGTACCAAAGTGTTAAGACTCCACTCAGATGAGGGCTATACTGTTACCAAAAATCAAACAAGCTCAGGAAACTCGGTGTCTCTTGCTTTGTGCAAATAGTAAGAAACTCTAAAATCTTTTGTTTTACTTGTGACAACATCTGTCTATTTTCTGGATTCCACTGAATTCCCAGTAACTGCACATTTTGCGACAGTACTTCTGCCTTGTCTGAATTAATTTTAAACATCGTACTTTGCAAAAGCGGTCTGTAAATAACATTCCTAACTCTATTCTCAGTGTTATCTGTTAAGGAATGCACTTCAACTGCCAAAAACTGTAGGCTGTTCTGCAGATCTACGCTCTGCTCAAGAGACTCATTTTTTTTAACCTTCTCATTACTGGAATGGGAAAAGCCAGATTCTTCTAAAACAGCAGTTTCATAGATTTCTGCATTATCTTGCAATAATGTGTTCTGGCTAATTTGCTCACGTAAATTCTTATTTTCATGTTCTAACTGCCTACATCTCTCCTGCATTTTTCTGTAAGCAGACAAAAGTATCCAAACCCTTCTGTCAAGAACAAAAGGAACATTATTTCTTTCAAAAGGCACATTTTTCTAAATCTGCTTTATCACAGCACTCATCCAGTCCTGATAAACAAGAAAACATGTTTCTCACAGCACCATAAGGCAGTTTAACTTCACATGCATTTTCAAACTTGGTCTGCAGTGCTTCTTTAATTATCTAAACAACAAAAAACAATTACACTTTTAAATAGTGCACTTCCAATCTCTAACTCTGACTCCCAAGACTGACGACTCAGGCCAAAATGTTCTGCTTTCCTTCTCTTATGACCGAGCTTACAAAACCTCCTGGAATGCACTTCACAGTTTAAAGAAGACATTTGTTATTATTATTACTTCCCCACGAGGTTCCTGAGAGACGAAATTAGTAGGTTGGAAGCACACATTTAAAAGTAGTCGCAGCAATGAAAGCAAAATATATCAAAGTACTTCTCAGTTGCAATGTACACAGCAAATACATGTGATTATATTATAGCATAACTTCAAAGCAAAGCATAAAAGTCAAAATTGCATCACCGTAGGGCCTATCACTGCTTCATCTTTCGGGGACCTGCAAGTTGATGACTCCGGTTCAACTGCGAGAAAGATATTTTCTACCCAAACGGGGACAGGCAACTGACGTCCGTTCCTGTCTGAAGTCCAGATATTTCTCCTTTCGCTGTTGCCCAGGGCCATCGTTCCAAAAATGTGCCCCCTCCTCTCAGACTCAGGAAAGGAAGGCAAGCCTTTGGAGACTGGCCAGATCTCCTAGACCCCTCCTCCTCCCAAGGCTGAGCAGAAAGGAAAATACCAATTGTACGCTCTCTTATCAGCTAGACTTTGGTGTGAAAAACACAGTTTGGTCTATCATGTGGAAAAACACTGCTTGGAAAAACACAGCTCATCTGCAATGTCTCAACTGCAATGTCTAACTCCACGTTAAAGCCAATAGGCAGCTAACCTAAATACCAAATGTAATGTCTAATGCCATGTTAAAGCCAAAAGGCAGCTAAACCCAAATACCAAATGTAATGTCTAATGTCCTGTTAAAGCCAATAGGCAGCTAACCTGAACAATTAATAGCATCACGGGCACCATCAGAGAATGATGCAGCTCCATTGCAAGGAAACCTTGTTTTACTGCTGAGGTAGAGTGCCTCTTCATGCATGCTAAAAATCATTTAATACTTAGACTCCACCAAAACAGATCTGATCCAGGCAAATTTAACAGGAAACATTTGTGTGCAAAAGACACTATTAAGTCTATTGGGAGAGCAAGGGTTTGCGGGTGACATAGCCTCACACACACACACACACACACACACACACACACACACACACACACACACACACACACACACACACACACACACACACACACACACACACACACACACACACACACACACACACACACACACACACACACACACACACACACACACACACACACACACACACACACACACACACACACACACACACACCTACCTCTCTCTCTGCATGTGCAGGAAAATCTGTCTTACATCCTCATATATTCACAGCAAGTGGACACACACACACCTCTCTCTCTCTCTGCATGTGCAGGAAAATCTGTCTTACATCCTCATATATTCACAGCAAGTGGACCTGAAGATCAGCACAAAGAAATTAGAAGTCATGCCACTTAATATCCCAAACCCTTCACCAGTCACTGTGAATGGAGAGTACCTAGAGATGACTGAACATTTCACCGACCTAGGCAGTACTATCAAACATGATGGAGGAGCAGGCATTGACATCAAGAGCAAACTGAACAGGGTCAGGAGTGCCTTCAGGATGCTGAACAATTTGTGGAGGTCTTCTCCACACCAATCTGAGGCTTTACCAGAGCTGGCTTCTGTCCATACTCTTGAATAGGTCAGAATGCTTGCAGATGACGAAGAGCGGGATCACCAAACTGGAAGCCTTCCACACCAGTAAACTGAGATGAATTTTGCACATCTTCTGGTCGCGACCCATCTCCAATCAGGAACTACTCACCAGATGCATGGACTCCATCATTATGAGAAAAAGTTGGAGATGGATAGGATATGCGATCAGAAGAGAACAAGACTCCATCAGAAGAACAGCTCGCCACTGCACCCCAGCAGGCAAGCACAAGAGAGGCAGACCAAAGAACATCATGAGGCAAACGTTGGGAATAGAAATGAATACCCTGAACCACAATTGGGAAACCGTAAAAAAAGCGTTCCCAAGATAGTCAGAAGTGAAGGTCGTTGGTTGCTGCTCTACATGTCAGTTGGCATAACAGGCAGTTGGTGAGTAAGTAATAAGTTCTCAGTCACACAGAATTTGGCCATTACCCCTTGCCATTTCTAGACGTACTCTTGCAAAACACTGAAATATTGAATGATTGTTTCTCTTTTCCTGGGACACAACATGGCTAGGCAAAGGTATATCAAGGGATAAGGGGTTGAAGTGGTTCAGAGGAGGACAAAAATAAGTCTACTATCTTCCTGCAAATTTTAAACGTTTGCCAGCCAGTCTTTTCTTTAATGCACATCACGTGCAATTAAGTTCTGTTCAACCAAAACCATCTTTAGAATATTGTAAAGGGATACTTCTCCCCCATGGAATCTTCTGTTAATGCAATAGGTTATTAGACTATTTATTGGTTTAAGCAGAAGGCTCGAACACACCAGTGCTTTCTTGTACTTATTGCTAATAAGGGTGTTCACAGTTCATATGACCTTGATTACCTAAACTGCTTTAAGAAAAGTAATGTTTACAGCACACAATTCAGTGGTATTTGTTTTAATGACTAAAAACGCCTTGGGGGAAGGGTGCTTGTCCTAGCATGCTCAATTAATGGACTTGTCTGCATTTGATAAGGTAGACGTAGGGATTGGATATCAGAAACTCTTAGGTTGTTGAAGTGTCTTGATACTCCCAATTAGAGTGATCCACAGGGTTACATGGGCATCCGTAAGTGTAGGATACACAGTGCAATGCAAAACATGTTTTACTGGTGATAGGGTTGCCTTTATTGTAGCACTGCTTTCCTCACTGTATTCTTGTGCCAAAACAATTGTGAGCTATTTCCTTTAAATCTTTGTTCAAAGTCTATAACCACATTACATTATGCAGATGATAAAACCCCCTGTGATGTTAAACAAGACGCCATTGAAAAGAGTACTGCAAGTAATTAAATGCTATTGAAGAACAGAAGTTTATGACTAATTGGAACAAGACACAAGTGCTGATATTTGTAAAAGCCAGATGGGAGGGAACCTTTAGTTGAAACATTGAAGGTGATGATAACTGTCTGGGAGCATATCCGCATAATACATTTAGAGTCAATCAAGGTTTGCAAAGGCATTCCCATAGTTTGTTCTGTTTTGTCATCAAGCATGATCATATTTATATCACTTAACCCCTTGGCTTCCAAGAAGTTAAGTTTGTAATGACAACTTCTTTCCGTACACTTCAGACCAAATATTAGAGTAGTAAAATATACGGCTACTGGAATGCCTGCGTAGTGCTTAACATGGTTTGAAAAGACAGGATATTGACGAAGAATGTAACTATGGGATACCACCTTTTATCGGATTTTGTTTTTTTTGCTTAGTATACGTCATTGGCCAGGTCCAGTTTTTCAGATTATGGTTAAGCTTGTATTCTGAAATTCCTGTATAGTGTATTTATTTAATTTTAATCCTTAGCAAGTGTGCATTTTGAGATTTCTTTGATTTGTGTTAAGGTCTTCTTCAAAGAATCACAGTATGGTTTGAGATAAAAAGGCAACATTTATCTTTAGTAAGAGGAACAGCCCACTGAAAAGTTCATTGCAACAGACGTTGCCAGTACAGAATGAGATTAATGGACTAACGCCAAATTGCCTTGGAATAAATAACTAAATACCTCCGTCTTTGAACAGCTCTCACAATACACATTTTCTTTCTTGTTTTTGGCTTAAGGCAGTTCCATCTTTATCTGGAGACTATGGTACAAGATGTATTGGTTCCTAATCTGCAGTGGCATGCAGGGAGGACATCGGCTGCCATCCGTACGACAGCTGTCTCCTGCCTTTGGGCTCTTCTACAGAGTGAAGTTCTTTCATCACAACAGGTGAAATATTGTTTATTAATCAAGTGATTTGAGCAATAAAAATTGTAATCTTTGTTTTAAGATTACTGATCGCATAATAGGAATTCAATAGTAACTGAATTATTTGAGGCTTTTCTTCACAGCACATTCCACAACATTAGGTAATAGCAGCATCTCAGTAACTAAATGCCAGTGTCATCAGTTACTGTTTCTCAGACTTTATCCCAACCCATCTGTCATACACTGAGTTATCACTTAAACATAGTAATTATTTGCTTACACCACCCTGAACAGGACCTCAGATTTCACACACATGACTTGCAGCCTTTAAAAAATAAACAACTTGCTCAATCAGTTGGGGGTATTTCTTTTAGTAACCACATCATGATGAACCACAAAATTTAGTTCACTTTGGCAAAGAGTAATTGCAAACCGCTTTTCAAAATGTATTTGACACCCACAAAAATGACATCTAGCCTAAAAATACAATTTGAACAGTGATTTTTGAAAAATAGCTTCACAGCAGAAATTATGAGGTTAAAATAGAATAACAGGACTATGCCCTGTGAGAAAGGGGCCGTTAGGGATTAATGGGAGCAGATTTTACTTGTGCTCTCGGAAGACCTGTGTAATGTTCATGTGAGGAATAGGGTAACAACAGGTCATTTTTGATAGCAGATTTACTGACCCACTGGACTATCCTGAGTGCTGTATTTAGACGATAACATATAAAATTGACTGTAAAATGGGGAAGGCCGTGCGAGCCATGCACCCGGTAAGGTATTGGGCGCTAATGGTCTGCTGGTAGAGCTTTATAAACGCTTTACAGCACTTCTTCACCCCAGGCTACTGTCTCTATTCAAGGCCGTGGGAGAGGAAGGGTGCCTACTTCCAGATCTTAATCATGCCATAATTGTGGGGAAGCCACCCAATCAGTGCTCCTCTTACAGACCCATCTCCCTTCAAAACACAGAAAGTAAGATCTTGGCCAAGATCCTGGCTCCTCGTATTACAGGAGTGATTGCGGCATGCCGACCAGACGGGCTACATGCCCCAGAGGGCCACAAGATTGAACTTCTGATGTCTCTATTTGAGGCTGGATTATGTGGCAGCAGACGACCCCAAGGACGGTCATGTTGCTTGACACTGAGAAAGTGTTTGATTCAATTGACTGGCGCTACCTTGCAGAGACCTTGAAGAAGTTTGTTTTTTGGGTTTTGGGCCCCGGGTTTGTAGTAGGATGGCCCTTTATGCCACCAACCCACGGCAGCCATTGGAGATAACAGTGTTGTCTCAGACACTTTTGCATTTGAAAGAGGAATGAGGCAGGGGTGCCCGCTCTTGCCCCTAATTTTCTCTTGTCCCAGGAGCCACTGGCATGTTGGGTGCAACACCAGGGAAAGTCGTGTGTTTTTCTAAGACAATGGTGGAGCCAGAAAAAAATCTTGCTTAACACAGACAATGGCTTGCTTTACCTCAAAGATCCGGGGTTCTCGATCTCCACGGTCAGCATTTGGGGGGCTGGGACAGCCTAGGAAACAGGGGAAGAGAGCGACTACCATTTGACCCGGTTGGGTTTTAAATATCTAGGTATTCATATAACTAGGGATTGTGACAGGTTCTCGGAACTGTACCTTACAAATGTGCTGACTGAATTACCTGATGACAGCTGGCGGAAACTCCCCATGACGATTATAGACAGGGCAGCACTAGTTAAAATAACGCCACCTAAACTGTTGTACATTATACAAAACCTCCGCCTTTGATGTCCTATAGGTCTCCACTGACAATATAGATAGCATGCTCTGTACCTTACTCTAGGATGAGGGTCACCAAAGAATAGTTCTGGAAACCTTATACAGATCTATGTAGAGTGGTGGCCTTGCACTCCCAGACATTGGAGCATACCATAGAGCTGCCCAGCTGCAGGGGATCAATGATTGGGGCCCCTGTCCCTGTCTTCGCCAACCTAGAGGATAGAGGTATAGGAAGAGTTCCATGACAAGAGCATCCCATATCCACTACATATATGGAAGGAAGCACAGACGTCGGCTGCAGGGACCAACCAAGACTGCGTTAAAGGGCCTTGGACGAAGCTACGACTGACTTGGGATGGAAGGGGAGTCTTGCCCGAGCTACGCCCCGCTGGAGAAGTACCCTGTTAGCCGAGATGTATGGACTCATGGGCTGTCAAGGGTGGGAGCAAACTGGAATCAAAACTCTTGGAGATGTTGTCTCTGGGGAAGACTTTGTAACCTTTGAGGCACTACAGCACAAGTATTTCTTGGCCGAGACACAACAGTTGCGTTATCTCCAATTGGAACATGCCCTGCAGAAAGACCAGGTGTTATCGATGGACCTGCAGGACCATACCCACTGGAGATTTGGGTATTTGGGGACGATTTAACACATAAGGCAGTTTCCTGTCTCTACTGTACAATCATAAACAACACACACGACACCCTAGGGAAGCTGCACGAGAGCTGGGAGGCAGTCCTGATGCACTCTTGCCAGGGAGCTGTTAGATTCTGCCAAATTCAGTTTAACATTTTGCATAGGGCGTACTATCACAGGTCCCGCCTCCATAAGATGGGTCGGACAGAAAGCCCCCTAAGTCTTTGTTGTGCTGCCGAGGAGGACACCTTCCTTCATACAATCTGGGGCTGCTCTGAGGTTGCCGGATATTGGGACTTCATTATTACAAAACTAGAAGAAGTGGTGAGTACTGCTAGTTCCAAGATGCCCCAATTTATAGTGCTAGACATATCTAAGAATGCGGACATCTCTAGGAAGCAACTGCTGTTTTGCATGCTTGGCCTTATCTTTGCCAAGAGGAGCTGGCCTGCCACTGGAAGGAGCACGTCCCCAACAAGAGACCGATAGATGGAAGGCATGGATCACTGTATGGAGGTAGAGAGAGTGGTGTATGAAAATAGAGGGTGCCTAAAGAAGTTGGAAAAAATCTAAGAGGGGGTGCTCGAGGATGTACCATGACTTCAGTTACAATCTGGAAGGTATATTGGATGAAAAGGACTGAACACAATACTGATCTAGATGAGAAGTACCCAGCCACAGACCTTGCATTGAAATCCTTGTTGGGTGCGGGCGAAGGGTTGCTGACCACCTGAGGAGTGGGGGCAATGAAAGCGGTTCATGTCAAGGTGTTGTGGGGGTCTATTTGAGCATGCTGCACATGTATTTTTAGTTGCAAAATAATACATTTATTCCAAAAAACATAAATATAAAATGTTAACATATCTTTTAATATCACAGAAACTGTATAAGACATTGCAACACATGATATTATGGAATAAGGTGTCATAAATCTTAAAGTCAGATTAAATGTCTGGACATAGCACTACTCTGACGCTAATGCTGAACATCGCAGTGGAGCCAAGATCCAGGGTAATTACCAGCAGTTCTTTGGTATGATTAATGCTGCCCCTAAAAAACACTGTCCTCTGAGGTAATTCATTGCTAAAGCTTGTTCATGAGAACATGACCTAGCTTCTACATTACAAAGATTTAATGGCTGCACTAGGGAGTCTTCTTGAAGAAATTTCCTTTTACAGTCTTCTAGCGAATGCCACGAGAAAATGTACTCATTCACTACTTTCATGAGGAAACGTTTGCTGTTCCATCATGATCTTCCCATTAGCTGCTATTCCATTTAGGAATATGAGTACCTAGTTCATCAAGAAATTGCTTTGAAGTCATGTGCCCTTCCGACAACCCAGCACCATTCTCTGTTGCGCTTGCCATATTGCTGGCCAGCTTTCCATAGACTGTACATGAAGGAAATATTATGTAATACGCTGGTAAGACTTTTATTTCCACGTGGACATTCCCAAACCTTCTGACCTCCTCAGTGACTAGTATAGCTGCTTGAACTGTGAAAAGGTTCTTGGTAAATTCCTACCATGTCTTCCTTTTTGCCCCAGGAAAGACCTTGGGCCCGAAGTCCTGCTTTAGACTGTCCTTTTCTCTTCTCTTTCTCCATGCCCTTCTCATGCCACTCCCTTTCCTGTTCCTAATCCAACTGCATCTCTCCAGAGGGTTAGCCACAACCTACACACATTTCAGCCTCTCTAATAGAATGCACCAGTCATTTCCTGGGTGGGCTCTCCAAAGTATATACCATGGCTGGTTGCACAATACACATCTAAGATTGCACAGTGCCGCAATTGCATTTACTTCACAAAGGCTGAAGCATGGTTAGCAGCTAAATGACCATTCCTGTGGATTACTCACCTGATGCTCCTCAGTAGACTTCCCAAATGATATTCAAAGGTTGGAAGCATATTGCCCTTTCCAGTGGTTTGCTGCCCGCGGTCCCCGCAAGATCCCACCCATGATCTCCTTCAAGTTAGACTCGGTAACCCCTACTCGATCTTATATCATCCTAAAACTGTCAACAGACTTAAATCTCTGTTCTTGGAGTCTTGATTTCCTAAGTTGTCCTAGAAGAGATGACCGTCAAAAGCACCTCTCTCAGGGAGTATTTAAGGTTCTGTATCCATATTTCTCCAGGCAAATTCTGCCTGCTCATGGTCTATTAAAGCCTCTTTGAAGAGAATTGATTAAGGCATATTTTTCAAAGCTGTTGTCTTGCTTTTCCTGTTTTTCCCTGTCCCTACCCTTGATGATGTTGAGGAAGTATTGCAATGTATAAATAAGGCCAATGGGAGTCAGAGAAAATAAAGCAGGACAGAAGTACTGGTTCTGTCCAAAGTCCCTCATTCCACCCATACGATGAGCAGAATGTGATCAGTAGAATTCCTGAACAAGTAGCTTCCAAGGTCATTGTACATGAGGGTACGCACTGAGGCATGTGACAGTGTCACTGGTGGGCCTACGAGTCATAAGCGAGAAGTTAATTCCTAGCCTAGAGCCGTTTTTGTTGAGGAAAGTAATATATGTGTCAGTCCTCTCTTTTCATAGGGGCTGGAGAAGTGAAAAGACTGCCATTCCTTTTACCAGACATACTGTAGGCGGTCATTCTGACTCTGGCGGGCGGCGGTTGCCGCCCGCCAGGCGGGAACCGCCATTTGGCCGCTACGCGGTCAAAAGACCGCTGCCGGCATTTCAACCTTCCCGCTGAGCCGGCGGGAAGGAGGCCTGCAACACAGAAGCCGGCTCCGAATGCACCGGTCGCAAGCAGACAGTGAAAAGCTTCATGGGGCCCTGTTAGGGGGCCCCTGCACTGCCCATGCCAGTGGCATGGGCAGTGCAGGGGCCCCCAGGGCCCCCAGGACACCCGTTCCCGCCAGCCTCTTCCTGGCGGTGAAAACCGCCAGAAACAGGCTGGCGGGAAGGGGGGTCAGAATCCCCAGGGCAGCGCTGCCCTGGTGGATTCGCCCAACAGGGGGAAAAACGTCGGGAAACCGCCGGCCCCGGTTTTATGACCGTGGCTTTACCACTGCGGTCAGAATGGGCTTGGAAGCACCGCCAGCCTGTTGGCGGTGCTTCCGTCATTCGCGACCCTGGCGGTCAAAGACCGCCAGGATCAGAATGACCCCCATAATCTCTTAATTACTACTGGCTGCATGGCAGTTCAGTGTGCCTTGGAGTTCTACCCTTAAAAATTCCAGTGTTGCAGCACTACTTTCGTAATGCATCACTGGGGCTATGCCACTTCCCACCTGAAAGTCCAAGGGTCATTTTCAGATGTATCTGCACCTTTGGAGAATTTGTTAGTGACCACCCATGGACTCTAGGCTTTCTTGCGACCTACAGCTGCTAAAGGTAGGTTGTCAGCCCAGTCATGGGTCAAGATTCACAATGAAAGCCCCTCAGGTATTCAGTCCGTCTGGTCCCAAAGTTCCCTTCCCAGAGGTCTTGGCGGCGAGGTAGGAGAAGGATCTGCCGCCAGAGGTCTTGCGCTGGATTCGGGGGACGATGGCGAGGGCAAGGTTGGCAGAGCGTAGTTGACGTGAGGGAATGTAGAAGTTGAGTCTGGAGTTCAGGTAGGTGGGTCCGGTGTTGTGCAGTGCCTTGTGTGCGTGGGTGAGGAGCTTAAAGGTGATCCTCTTGTCCACGGGGAGCCAGTAGAGGTTTCTCAGGTGGGGGGAGATGCAGCACCGGCGAGGTACGTTGAGGATCAGGCGGGCGGATGCGTTCTGGATGCGTTGGAGTCGTTTGATGTCTTTCGTTGGGATGCCTGTGTAGAGTGCGTTACTGTAGTCGAGTTTGCTACTGACGAGGGCCTGGGTCACCGTCTTTCTGGTTCCTGTTGGAATCCATTTGAAGATCCTGCGGAGCATGCGGAGGGTGTTGAAACAGGAAGAGGAGACAGCGTTGACCTGTTTGGAGTCGAGGATGAAGCCTAGGTTTTGTGCGTGGCTGGCTGGGGTGGGTGGGGGGCCGAGGGCGGTGGGCCACCAAGAGTCGTTCCAGGCCGAGGGGGTGCGCCCGAGGATGAGGACTTCCGTCTTGTCGGAGTTGAGTTTCAGGCGGCTGTTGCTCATCCACTCGGCGATGGATTTCAGTCCCTCGTGGAGGTTGGTTTTGGCGGTGAGAGGATCTTTGGTCAGGGAGAGGACGAGCTGGTTTCAGCACACAATGCCTACAACCATCTTAATTCTTTCTACATCTCTGTAAAAATCATTGTAGCTTCTCTTCCCACACCCCAAAACTTACTCTGTACCATAATCACTAGCTTTAATGCTAAGCAAAGGGCAAGTAAAAAGTTTCCTTTGCCGAAGATGTAAGTGGTGTATAGTTCTTAAACTGTACACATGGTTTTGCAATTAAGCAGTGTACCAGGAAGTGATTGGTAAAGGGGATGCTGCTTATTATTTTTTAAATTATGTTTTGTTTATTTCTAGATTTTGCATGTGCAGGACATGTTGATGCCTCAGGTGATTACAACACTGGATGAAGATTCCAAGATGACTAGGTTAATATCATGCCGTATTATCAACAAGCTCCTAAAAAATTCTGGGAATCAGTTTGACCCTGTCAGACTAAACAAAATTTACCCTGGTAAGGATGGTTCATCATTTATACAAGTGTAATGTATCTAACTCATTTACAGTAGACAAAACATTAAATGTAATATGATTAATTATTTGAATAGTGTTAATACATTTGTGTAGCACTCTAACCTAATGATGTATTGCTAAGTACCTGCAGACAAAGGTGTATAGCACATAACCTAAGGCATTGCAGCCTTGCAGTCTCTAATACATGTATGCAATATGTTTGTAGGCCCCACTGCCTCTGTCATGCTCTTTAATAATCGATCATTAAGAAAATATATGGCACTCCTAAGTTTAGAATATGTTTTTGTGCAAAGTCCTAATGGACAAAGTCTGTAATCGTAAACAATATTGCACAGATCCTGTTTTCATCTCTTCCATGCAGCTAGTATCACACTTAACAGGTCTAGTTATTTAGCTGTTGTTTTATTCTCTATTTTTTTTATTGATTTCTTTCCAATTTTTGTGTCATCACGATAAAACATATCATATATTCCTTATTGATAAGTCAACCTTCCAGTAGTTTCTCCTTGGTGAGCTGATCAAAATCAATATTGTAATATCATAGATTCATATTTTATCATATTTCTCTTTGGTAATAACCAAGCCATAATTACTCTTTGGTGAAATATCAAATACAGCTGACACTTGTTTTGCCATTTGAGTGGCTTTGGGGCTGGGGGCTCTCTCAAGGCTCAGAAAATGTTGGTTATTTTTCTTGTCTTCCCCATTGATACTTTCACTTGTTATGTTGTGTTCCAAAATTTGAAGAAAATCCTTTCTGGAACTCATGTCTGTGGTCCGTGGTTGGTAGAGATAAATACAAATACCGCTGAAACGTGTTTCACTCCTTGAGTTAATTTTGGGCCAGGGGCATTCTACAGGCTTAGAAAATGTTGGTCCTTTTTTGTCTTTCCAATAAATACTTTCAATTGTTATGGAGGGTTCTGAAATTGGAAGAATGTCCTTTCTGAAACTAGTTTCTGTGGTCCGTATTTCGAATCTCTATGTCGTGTGTCCTTTCTAAAATTTGTCTCTGTGGTCTCTGCGAAACATGGACCACAGAGACGAGTTTCAGAAAGCACATTGTTCAGTTTTCAGAACACTAAATAACAATGGAAATCTCTTGGAAAGATGAGAAAGGGGACCAACATTTTCTAAGGGTTGAGAAAGGCCCTGATTAAAAAGCCACTTGAGGGGCAAATTATCTGTTTTCTGTATTTGATATTTCACCAAATAGTAATTACAGCTCACTTATTACCAAGGAGAGCTATAGCAAAAGATGAATCTTTGATATTAAAAGATTATTTTACAGTCAAGAGCTGCCAGTAGGCCAGACTTATTCGATGTTGACAATGAACCAGACCAGGAGCGGTCCTCTTGGCTTTCTTGAATTCCACTGCTTGAATAACAGAATGTTTCCTTATCTCCAGCCTTTTGTTCTTCCTTTGAGTCAATGCTGTCTGGCCCCTTACCGGCTCTCAAAGCCATGCCCTTACTGCCAATTTATGTTCACCTTGTGACGGCATACCTGGATGTACCTGTGCAGACACCTATATTGTTTTCTTAAAAATACTGGGTACTGGACCTATGAATATGCCTGCTTTAGCTTCTTCCCCAGATGAGAACAACTGTGGCCTACACACCCAGAGGGACCCTGACTGAGTTTACCCCTCCATTAGCCTCTGTTCAGGGGAACTAGCATCAGTATATGATTTCTGGGACAGGATTGGGCAGGGTAGACCTGGAACGGCCTTTGGCATTGCATATATTGTAGCCAATGGGTCCAACGGGAAGGAACATTTTTAAAGAGGATTTGTTTTCCCACAATAACAGACTAGCGGTACTGGTGTTGGGGCTGCTACCAACCTTTCTTTTTGGATATGTATATGTTTTTTACTAGAAGAGTTTGAATCTTTTGGCAAGGCTCGCTTTCAAGATTTGACAGTTAATGGCTGGCGAGATTTTCCTGATTTCATTATACCAATATTCAAAGATTCATATTAACTATGTAACGCTACACCTCCACTTAGCTGTCCTCCACTCAGGAATAACTCAAGCACACTGTGACAATTTTCTTCCTGATCATCTTAGTCCAATTTTATGGAAAAAATGGCTGAACTGGTTGCTGAAATCTACAACTTCTATCCTTTTTTTTTGTTGTAAATCCTCTGCCACTAACTGCGATGCACCTCCTCTGAGCTGAACACCACGAATGACGAAAGGAGGGGGTGCACAGCACTCTGTTGTAATGTAAATGTCCTATTTGCCTGATCTATATAATGTCTTGACACAGTCTATTAAGTTTCAAGCCCACAGTTCCTTTATGACTGTTTTGATTAGTTGGTAAAATGAGCAGTAACAAGGTCCTAGAAATCCAGCAGCACAAGGAAGTTAAGATAACCCACGGTGGTTGCGAGGCAACCACAAGCCACACCCAGTCTTAGCTGGGCTGCTTCCGTGGAAACCCCAGGGCGTGCACTCTGCAGCAGTTGACTATGACTGCTGCCTTTGCCAGAGTACTCCTAGAACCCCTCGCACATAGTCTCCCTCATGAGCAAGAAACAAGCAGCTTCTGCTTTTGAGTCAGAGGGCAGAACTCTGATGCCTTGGACGCCACAAGATAAGAGCAGTGGGCAGTCAGCACGACACAGCTGGCACCAAATCCGGCCAGATACCCGTAATAACAGGTCAGCAAAGCCAGCAAGCGTGTAAAGTAGGTTGAGAAGGAGAGCAGAGCCAGCCACCAGGCGCCAAGGAGGTCAGTTCTTACCTGCCAGCCAAATGAGCTCTGCCACCTTGGGGGCTCTATCTCTCCCCATGATTGAAGGAGCTCTGTCCCAGTGGCTCATCACTGCACCAGCACCGACCTCTGCATGTATGCTCCTCCGCGCTCCTCTGCTTCCTCCTCCTGCAGCACAGCTTCTCTCCTCCCAGCTCCTGGCTCCCAGCTCCTCTGCTTCTCCCCAATTCCTCTGCGACGCTAACTAGGGGCAGACCCCTGCCTGCCCTCTCACTCTAATCCCTAGGCGGCCTACCAAACTGCTTGATCGTCAATGGCGGGGGCTGCAAGGGCGAGCAACAAGGTGGCCAGCAGTTTCTGAGGCAGCCTCCTGGCGTCTTCCAGTGACTGCAAATTACAAGATTGATTTTGATTGACTCACCAAGGAGAAACTACAGGACGTTTGACTTATCGTTAAGGAAATATATGATATAGTATGATTTTTTGTGATGACAAAAAATTTGTGAAAATCAATAAAAGTACAGAATAAAACAACAGCAAAGATGAAAATGGAAACTGTGATATTTTTTCTAAACAATACAGTTACAGACAGTCCATTGGGACCTTGCAGAAAACATATTCTAAACTTTGAAAACACACGCTAAAGTAGAGTTCTAATACAGTCAAGGTGAGATGGAAGACATAGGTTGTTAGTAAGTAGTTACTTGTGAATTGCTGTCAAAGAATGGTTGAAGCAGTGTTTCATCCATGATCTGAGAGCTCGCATTAATAATATTGATATAGTAGTCTTCATACTGGCTAGTATGTGTGATCAAGTGGGACATCAACCCAGGCTTTCATGCATTTTAAATGAATGTGAGTTAGTTAGGTGTCATAGTAATTGAACCCTAAGCCGACCATTCCTCATCCTTTCACCCTTTTTTTTTTATTTTTAGAACTTTTAAAACGCCTGGATGACGCTTCAGATGAAGTGAGAGTCGCAGCTCTCAAAGCCTTGATTACCTGGTTTAAGAGTATCACAGATGATTATGAAAGGACTACTTTTAAAGCGCATATTGAATTTTTATACCAAGGACTGTTGGTCCATCTTGATGACCCTGACAGCAGTATTCAGGAAGCCGTCTTGGGTAAGTTATAAAAAAATACAGTCTGTTGCTTGGGCGTGTGATAGAAAAATAGTAATAAACATGAAAATAGTGAAAAAGCATCCTTGGGAAAATAACTGAGGAAAAGGTGGAGGGCAGCAAAGAAAGGCAGAGTGTAATGGGGCACAGATGAGATATCAGGGGGAATACATCTGTGAAGGTGAAAAACCTGTCGGTTTAGATTCTGTCTGCCAAAAATCTAAATAATTGACATGCTGGCTTTCAAAAAGTTGATTTGTTGTTTTGGAATTCTAGTATTTATTTTGCATCATGCAATATAGATTGGGTATTGGCTAACTTAAAAAACATTGATCCATCATGTGGAACGTCTAGTCGGGCTTTGAACTGCGTGTATTCTCAGCAACTTTCTTTAATTATTTTACTGGTAGGTGCTCTGTTATAGTATTGGGCATTTTCTTGGCTTTTTAAAAGTAAAAAGTAATACAAAAGAATATAATCTAGGCTCCTGTATATAAAATGTAACAGTGGGGACTTCCATGCTAAACTTGTAAGATTGGTTGTGGCTGTTAAATATTTTAATATATAATATTATATATATAATATTTTAATTTGCCAAACTTTTATGTTTAAAATGCCCGATTATTTCAGTACAGCCTTTGGCTCCCTAGACATTAATTCCTTTACCAACTGACATAGCAATGATGTTTTCATTCTGGCAGTTTATATCTCTTTCAGTGTGACTTTCATTGTGTTTTATTGAATCTGGTGAAGATCTTTATATCAATTATGTTAAAGTTAGGTTCCTCTTAGACCTTCGTATAGCCACAATATCAAAGCTCTGCACAGAGTTGTAAAGTGAGCTCATCAGTGGTGAAGCTGTGTCTGTCAAGTACTGCAGTTCGAACATTTACTTGATAAAAACTCCTTTTTTATGTTCAGCTAGCAAACTGTGAATGCTAAAACCTTGAAAGGTTTGGAAGTGGTTGGCACCTGCTCACATCTGCCGAGTCTGCTGGAACACCAGCACAGTCAACCCACCTTTAAATAACGGGCAATCCTTTATTGGAGCGTTAAGAATAAATCCAAGATTCACTTTTTCAATTGTGTTATCTTATGTATTACATTCAACAAAATACTAAGAACACAGCTCACATGTTGAATGACTAGGGTCAACAGATCACCACATGACGTAAGATGCAAGTCAAAAAAGTACAGGTTAAGCAGAGACCCGGCTCCACATCAATGTGCTGGAGTCATCAAGGAATTTCTCCAGTCGTACACCTCCTGGTGGGATCTTTAAATACCAACGCAGACCCATCTGGTAGCACTTACCGTGTCACAAACTTAAATCTGGAGGTGACACAGGGCATCTTCTGACAGTGGAAAGAACCCTGCTCAATATCTTAGCTACTTCAGAGAACTCTCAATATCCGTACTTCTGCATGCTGGAGTTCCCAAGAAGTCTTTCTCAGAGATGCATTACATCTAGAGTGGAGCACGATACTCCTGCTTGCCTTCCCTTCACTACCTCTCCTGCCTAGAGTTCAGAAGAACAACAGGAACTATTCCCAAGGCATTCTAGTGGCTCTGTATTGGGCCAGGAGTGTGGTACCCAGAATGTCTGGGCTTGAGCATCCATCTTCCTATTAGGCTGTCACTTCGGAAGGACCTCCTGTTGGCCTTGCACCCGAGCCTCCGCAATCTACACCTCCATGCATTGAGATTTAGCCGCAACAGTTGATCTCCTTTGATCTTCCCCCAAGGTTGCTTGTCATTTTGTCAGCCAGGTATCCTTGAACAAAATCTGTGTATGCAGGGTGCTGGAACAAGTTTGTGGCTTGGTGCTGTGCTTGCCAGTTGGATTTGTTGCAGGCAAAATCGTCAGATGTGTTGTTGTTTGCTTTTGGCCCAGAGAGGTCTTGCTCTCTGCACATTTAAAAGTTAACCTATCATCCCTTTCTGCCTTTCTACATGTACCAGACCAAACATCCTTATTTAAGTCACTGGTGGGGATATATTTTCTAGAATTTTTACAGCACTTTTCCACCTAAAGCCGTTGAGAAGCCACAGTAGGGATTAAATCTTGTTCTCATGTTTCTAATTTTTCCCCCTTTTGAACAAATAAACAGTCATCCTTTGCACCTACTCACTTTAAAAATGGGCGTCCTTGTTTGGGACAACATTCACACGACGGGTGAACAAACTTCAGGCCCTTTGAGTCCAGCCTCTTGATACTATCTTTTTTTCCAGACAAACTGCTGTTAAAGGACCCAAGCTACATGTCTACCGAAGGTGTTGATGCCTTTTCACGTAGGCCTACGCCTTCCCTTCTGACTTTATTTCCTCTGCCTCATCCCTCGCAAGAGGAAGAAAGACTCCATCAATTAGACCCTAAGAGGCCACTCGGTTTTCATATTGATCACTCGAAAGAACATCGGGTGGGCGATCAGCTCTTAGTGGAGTGAATAAGGGCAAGGTGGTGCAGAAAATGGCCACCTCTTGCTGGATACTCCTTTCGGTCCTGCTGGACATTTTACTCTGAGACCTTCCACAGATTCAGTACCTTGGGAGTTACTGCTTTGGTGTCTGTTCACAAGTTGAAGAATCCATGGTTAGAATTATCCATCAGAAGAAAAAGTTACATACCTTCAGTAACACACTTTCTGATGACACTATATCTAACTGAAGATTCCTCACTGCCGTCCCACCTCCCTGTTCAGGGGTATGGTCTCTTCCATCTAAAAAGGTCCCAATCTTCTTGTAAAAATGGTTAACATCCACAAACCTAGATTTCATCAAACCTTTTTGCAGATAGAGTTCCACCTTGGAAATGCTGGTTATTTTACTCTGTTCAAAGGCAGGAGCAGACATCTTTTCAGCATTCGACTAGGAAGACAGCACCCCAAAAACTCATTAAGATCTAGAAAACTAGGCTTCTCTTCTGAACCATGGGAAGGTTTCCTGTGAGAACCAAAAAATATAGCAGGTGTCAAGGCACTTTAGCACTGCATTTCCTCACACAGAAATGTACACCTGTACATGTATGTGGGTAAATCGATATGCATAATCTTGTTTCATAAAAAAATGAACAGCTTAGATTGACGTTTCAAAGATAAGAATACCAGTGTTATACATTAACACTTTCCACATACCTCAAGGCTACAGTGCTTTAAAGCATTTATCATCTGGGGATTTTGTAAAGGCCCAATCTTCTTGTATTTGTATTTCTGTCTGGCAAGGTCACTATTCTATTCCATCTGCTCCCAACTTCCTCAATTTTGCCTCTGTGCTCCCACCGTTTTTCAGTGTTTTGGGGGGCACCCTTGGTAACATAGCCAATACCACTGGTGTCCATTCCTGCTTTCCACTTAACAGAGTTTGAGGTTTATATTTGTAATGTAAACACTCGAGCTTTAAGTAATCCTGAGAATTCCGGTAAACCTGAAACATATCCATACCACGTACTTAAAGCCTAAGTGCATTTCTTTTTATTTTGAAATGGTTTTATTGAAACTTCATTTTATTATTATAGTAATGAGTCACCAAAAAGGTATACATAAATGGTAGGATAAATAAAGAAAGATATTACTAAAACAAGAGAGGATAAATCCTACTAAGTCAAAAAAGATAAACCTTGTTTTGCAGTAAAGTCTGATGTAAGCAACCTATTACAGGTATGGAATAAGCATTTTTTCCTTTATCAGTTATAAGAAAGTATTACTGACACGGCACACTCCCTACACCCTTTTACCCCAGGCACTCTACTCCATCTGATCTGGAAAGCGACTGATCACCTGGCTTGCCCGAGCTATCTCTGACTGTGTACAACCCCCTCTGTCACACCTACAGACTTGGTGGGAGGAAGACTTGGGACGCCCCCTCACACAGAGGGAATGGGACAGGGCCCTATTCCTCCCCCACAAAATCTCCTGCAGTGCCAGATTCCAGTACATTCAGCATAACATACTTCATCACGTTTACCTTCCCTCAGAGCGCCTCAGCAACATTTATGCAACAACAGCCCCTGTTTGCACTACCCTTTTGACGGCCACCTGCTGCCAAGCCCTGAGGATACTAGAATGTCACCTATTGGGGCTCCAGGACTAGTCTGGCAGTGACCAGGCTCCTAGATCTGGCCTTTCTTATCACCAAATGTTCAATCATGATGAGTTGGAAGGCACCTAAATTGGTGAGATTACCACTGTGGCTTGCTGAAGTCCTCCATTGGGCTGATGCGGACTTGGCCGCTCTATGGCATGAGGAAGACGGAGGGTGCTGCAAGCATCCCATCACTTCACTGTGGGACAAGGTTGTCCTTTCCTTTAAGACGTGTGGCACACTTGACAACTCTTCGAACCTACCCATTTCCACAGCTGCACTACCACTACTGATATCAACTACCTCCACACCACCAGCACACCCTCTGCCTCGAACTTTACTGTTACCCTTTTGCACTCCGCTGGTGGTCTGTACAACCGCCGGGCACAAAATGGCACATGCATGCACTATGTGACGGTACCCCAGTCATCCACCACACACTGGGATCAGGCCCAGAACAGTTACTGTTGTTATTGTTATTCTTGTGTTGATCCACTGATATCACTATTTTTGCGTTCGTCTTGTGCTCAGACGACATATCCATACACTTTACTACATCAGAATATATCTTCTACATACTTTGCCCAAAATGTGTAGTAACTGGCTTTAGCGATACTAGACTGGGGATTGTCCCTTTTCCTCTCATATGTTCCTTTTTCTTATTTTCCTGTCTGTGGTCTCCAAGCCGTACCTGATGTTACATAACCGATGTTAAGCAAAGCATTGGCCACAAAATGAAAAATCAAAACTTTGTTGAAAAAGAAAATCCGGTATAAGAAAAAGTAAAAGGAGAGAAAAGAAGCAAAACATGTTTCATACGCTGAAAAAAAGGAGAAAGACCCATAGATAATATTGCGAAAAGAATTGGTCAGTATTTGTAATGTGTATCCAAATAATTCTAAAAGAGCATCAGTCTCTGAGCGTGAAAATCACAAGGCTAGTTCAAAATCAGAGAGATTCAAATACAGATATAAGCATTGAGCTTTTAAAACCTTACAGTCTCTAGCGATATTATTTGAAGATTTTGACAGTGAAGTAGTCAAGGGCAACCATAAAATGACTTTTAACCACCATTTATACTGCCTGAAGGTGTGTTCTACCCAGTCTGTGATATTGGCACACCATGGGCCAGATGTAGGTAGTTCCGATTTTGCGAATCGGAAATTGTGAGTCAGTGCGACTCTCAATTTCCGATTCGCAAAATCGGATGCAGAACGGTGTCTCAGACACCGTCTGCGAGTCGCTATGGGGTCGCAAAGACCCACCTCATCAATATTAATGAGGTGGGTTGCATTTTGCGACCCCATAGCGAGTCCCTGCACTCACAGGGATGGTGGCCTGCTGAAGACTGCAGACCTCCATGTCTGTGACTGCTTTTTAAATAAAGCAGTTTTTTTTTTTTGTTTGTTTTTTTGCAGCCCGTTTTCCACAAAGGAAAACGAGGTGCAAAAAAAAAAAATACTGAAACGATTTGGGGCTATATGTACCAACACATTTTCCCATAGACACAATGGGTAAAACCCTTTGCTACATCTGGCCCTTGGTTTCGTTTTTTCTGAGTAGGCAGTGGTCCATTGGACCACTGCCTGCTCTGAAAAAAACATTTTGGGCAACATTCACAAAGGGGAAGGGGTCCCATGGGGACCCCTTCGTTTTTGCACATCGGTTACCACCAGTGTGACACTGGTGGTAACTGCAAATTGTTTTGCCACTGCATTCACGGTCACAAAGCAATTTAGCATAGCGATGCGAGCCGCAAATAGGAAGGGGACACCCCTTCCTATTTGCGAGTCGCATTCACAATTTGCGAGTCGGTACCGACTCGCAAATTGTGAATGTGCATCGCGATGGCTATTCTGCATGGCGCAAACTGCGATTTTCGCAGTTTGCACCATGCAAAATGCTTGCTAAATCGGGCCCTAAATTCCATCACATCGTAAGTGTAGCATTCTCTGTATTTTTTCCATTTAGATGTAATCACTTTTAGAGCAAGGGCGATTAATGTGTCAACTAATTTATCTTTCAAACGACAACTAACCACCTAGAAAAATACATAATTTAGTGAAAATTGTAGAAACGTGTCAAACTTCAGTAATTTTGTACCAAACCTGTAATCACAAGGATATGGCATGCGGGCAGTCAAAAACACGTATTATATTGATATATTGGAAACCACAAGACCAACCGATCTCACTAATCAAAATCTTCATTTTACGCAAAGCATTACCCTTAAGAATTAATGGTATAGAAGAAATATAGTCTGGTTAGTACTGGCAGCTTGGAAAGTAGTGTATTTTGGACCATATTCTAGCAGTGGTCTAGCACTCTGAGCAGACTTTCTGTTGAGTTCTAATTTTGCCTTAATGAGGTGATTTAGAAAGCCCTTATTAGAATAATAGAAAGTATGTTCCAAGTTTTTAATTTGTTGAAGCATATCAGAAAATTATTTTCCAGCAGGAATGTGATTAATACTGAAGCCTCTAGCTGCTTTAATAGAGTCCCAAATTGATTCAAATCAGAACACTTGAGAGTAAAATGTTTACATTCTTCCACAAGCAAATTGTCTTTTAACAAGAAAATAATAAAGCATGAATTATTAGGACAAGTATTACCCTTACAAAATCTGAGGATCGACCCCTAAGAAGGCCCTGTGTTCCTTCTTTTTACTTCTTTGGGCTCTCCCACTTCTGACTCCTTTTTAGGTTTCGCCTTCCCTGAGCGCACTTGCATGCTATGCAGAGAACTCTAGTAAAATAGGACAAAGCCTATCAGGAGGGCATAAAGGCGAGGAAAAGAAGGAAAGGGGGAAGGTCACAGGGGGGAAAAGAAAAGTAAAAGAAGCAACTTATCGACTGACTGTGGGGACTGGATTTTCACAATAGCTTATATTCTCAGAACTCAAGTCTTGTGCTTCCGTGCTATTGCGATACGCGACACATCGCCAGAAGATGAGGTGTTTATCAGGATGTGAAGAGGTTGCTGTGAGAACGCTCCAGCGCCCCCTACAGATGAGCCAGCTAGAGTCAGATATTCACGACAAAGGGATATCCAACACGTTATCGCCAATATGTTTTGCTCCGCCATTACGCGGTATGTGTCGATTTCTTCTTGTTACTCAAGGTACCTTCTCTGGCCTATTTTTCTCCGGTCTTTTATATTCCCCCATACATTTCCTAAATACACTTGAGGGAGCTCTTGCCCTAAAGGAGTAAAATAACCGGAAGAAAAGCTCCACCTTAAAGGAAGTGAACAATCTCCGTATTATCTGCTAGCTACGCTCTTCTGGGCTCTCAGGCGCACTATCCATTGTGCAGTGCAAATATTTCCTCTCAGGCCTTGACACTGAGCAGGATCTAGCTGGCAGCATAAGTTCAACAGTTCTATCAGAGTCTTTTAGCATTTCCTTCTGCATAATTGTTGTTTGTGTCAACTCGTGACTTCAGTTATATGAAATCGTACATCTGCTAGTGCCTCTCAGGTGTGTATTCTTTCTGCTCTCATTAGACCAAGCAAACATTTCTACAGGGACAGGTCTGTGAGGTCATTAGGCGCATTATTGTTGGTGGCAAGAGGCCCGCCGAGCTGCAGGTGGTGCACGCAGGATTTTAAACCGGTATTGACATTCCCTGTTTCATTATTCACAACTTGCAACATTTCTTACAACGCCAGGTTATTTCTCCAGTCCTGTTTTTCCTTTTCATAGATCATTGTTTTCCAGGAGAGTAATTCCAACTAGTTCCCGTGATATTGATGACTACAACTCCCAGAATGCACTGGTTCATTAAAGGAAAGCCCATGACTAAAATTGAGGTGGCTCGGTGACATGGTATTCTCTACTAACCATGTTAATCCCAGGTCACAACTCGCACGTTTAGACCACTCCTGCTTTTCAGGGAACAAGTTGCATTCTAGGGTTTGTAGTTTAACTTTTAGCACTATACGCACTCAAACATACCACGTAGCAATCTGGAATTTCTGCTTGAATGGTTGAAGGTGTTTAACGTGACGTGGGCGTGCACATCTCTAGTCTAGATCATATCCACCTGTCACTCGTCTAGTCCAGCGTTTCTCCGGATCACGTTGCCTACAACTCCCAGAGTGCACCTGGAGGTGCTACCCAAGCACTGGAACACACAAGGGCTCGCCGCTCTGAATGGAGAGGTGATTTCACGGAAGGTGTAGTGGGGGAGGGCGGTACGGGTGTGGCCCTGAGGGAAAGGTAAGCACAGTGCGGCGTGACAAAGCCAGACAGCTGACCCGGGTGTCCGGTGTGTGCCACAACAGCGGCGCTACAGAGATATAAACATGAGGTAGGCGTGAAGTAACCTCATGGCTCTCCTGGCGGAGTGACTATTTTGATCTGAACACAAGGAGGTGTTTTGTGTTTAGTTTTGCGTCGGGTCACGTGTGGGAAGAGGTGCAGCGCACTCACTGCGAGTGTGACCTATGCTTGTTGTTGCTGCGGTGTCTCAACATGATACTGTCCTTACAGCAGCTTCTGGTGAAGGTATGTCAAGCAGGTGCTCCGGCTTCTTTTAGAGACAGTTCAGAAAGCCACCGTCTGGGAATTCTCGCACATTAACTAGTCAAACCAGGTGCGTTATGCAGACAATTCCAGATCGTGGTGAGGTGGGTCTTCCAAATAATCTAAAAACAGCTTTTTTGACCTGTAGTACCAGTTTATTTCAGTCGCTCCAGTGGAACAAAAACACTAGATAAGCAATGATTTTCACAACAAAACCGCAGGACTTGAGCACTGAGCCCTTGGTACCTTGGAATCACCAACAAACTTTCATTTGGATAACAGATGTCTAGAAAAACTATAAGTAACCATTGCCATATGACCTGTTCTCAGAATCCAGTGACACGCGGCCTTCTGCACGGAGACAACCGATAGCTGAACAATTGTGCCACATGCCAGCTAGCCAGAGCTCCTGCTGAAAACACAGTCGCCGAGGTGACTCATTTTATGTGAGCTCTTTCATACAGTACTGGCTTTTTAGCAGACAACATTTTGCATTCTGGGATTTGTAGTTTCACTCTATGCCGTTGTGTGTGTGTGTGGGCATTCATATTGTAACATAAAATTGCACAGAGTTTCGTGTTAACGTTGGCCTCGTGAAAAAAACGTATAATATTCCAAAACTATGTTCGTTTTAGTGTTCGTAATTCATTTGGCATTGTTTCATTGTTGTTTTTTTCTAATGATTAATTTAATTTCTGTTTTTGTGAAGTACGCTAATAAACCTCCTTAATTGTAGCTTTCACATTTTGGTGTATTCAATTTATCAACTTCGCCTTTTAATCATGGCAAAGTGTAATACTGTCTTAAACGTCCTTTGCCAAAACAATATAGGAAAGTAACTTGCTTTTATAAGCAGATAATCATTCACCACCTAAGCTAAACATAAACACTTTAAATGTGCCAACCTCTATGGCCATGAAGACTGGTTCTCCTGGAAATGTCAGGAAAGGCACTGGTGGAGGCATGGGTGACGTTTTATAAAGTTTATTTGTTAAGCCAAACGGGAATGTTGTTTTTAAATTATGATTATTATACTCCTTAATCAGTAAAAACACTATAATTAAAGAAATATTGTTGACAGGGATGAGGCAAAAAACTAAAATATAAAATATGAATAGTGGTCACTGCCATCTGGTATTATTTAAATAACGAGAAACATTACTTTTCCCACTTCTTTCTCGCTGAAACAACTGGGATTTTTTTTTTTATTATAGAGAAACTTGTAGCCAGCTTAAAGAAATGGCAGTTGCTGTAGAAAAATGTATCTAAGCTACGTGAAAATTAAAGTGTTGTCAATTACTAGACATGGGAGCTGCTGGGCTGTATGGGACTTTGTAAATGTATCTGCACAGACCAAGGCTGCTGCTCTAAAACCCGCAGCCGGTGCATTAAATGTCAAAGAAACACAAATGATGGACGGAATGCGGAACCAATCAAACTTTCACCCCCAGTCAAAGATCTGGGTTTAGTCCATCAATTATTTTGCTCACCATGCCACCCCAGTTTGAACCCACCCATATGCAAATCAGTCTTGACCCTGTTCCTCATGGGAACAGTCCAGCCTGAACTGCCAGGCCAGGTCCTCGCCGGACCGGAAACAAGCATCCTGGGACCGGTTTCAGGGTATCACCCTTCATCGGCCAGGCTAACTTGAATCCAGTGGCACAGTGAGTCCGGGACTCAAGTCTGGGAATACCCGGCGCACTTATGATGACAAAAGCAAAGAAACACAAATGATGGATGGAATCTGCAACCAATCAAACATTCACCCCAGTCACAGATCTGGTTTAAATCCATCAATTCTTTTGCTCACCATGCCACCCCAGTTTGGACCCATTAAACGTCTGCGCATTGAAACACGCAGCTCGTGCACAGTGCCTGAGAGCCCCCCACCACGAGCTCCGACCACCCCCACCGTGCTGCAGGGCTAATGGTACGCCATTGGTTATGTGGCTGAGTCAACTAAATGATGTAGAAAGGAAATGCATTCCATCCAGTTAAATTAAAATTACATTTTCATTCAACACCTCGTCAGGGTCAGTAAACGCTACATAAATACACTTGCGATTCTCGTTTCCGTGGTTTCATGTCAGAAGGGCCTGCAGCTATTTTTCAAAGCGACATTAATTCATTGACAAGCATTGGCAAAGTCAGTAGGTCTCGCCTTTCCGAGATATTGCCTCTCTCACTTTTTTAGCCATTTTATACAGCAGCATGGCTGTAAGTCTACCAGAAAAGAGTGCAATATTACGACCAGCGCTGGACACGTCATAGAGCTTTTTTTTAAATAGCTGGCTGGAGTGCGGGGCAAGAGGCATCTGAAAGGGACGGAGTACGTGCAACATGGGGGGTGTAGATGCCTCCCGCCAGCTATCAAAACAAGCATTGGCAAAGCCAATAAGTCTGACCTATGCTAAGTCTATTGGCTTTGTCAGTGTTTTTAAACATGTTGCACAGCAGTTGATCGGCTGTGCAACATGACCTAAAGTAAAAAATAAAAAATATGTTGCACAGCAGTTGATCGGCTGAGCAACATGACCTAAAGTAAAAAATAAAAAATAAACAAAATAAAATTGAAAAGCGCTATGACGTGTCTAGCTTTGACAATGATAGTTTTTGTTTTTAGTTTTTTATTTATTATTTATTTATTTATTTATTTGACTTTAAACCATGTTGCTCAGACGGTCAAGTGCTTGCAACATATCCACAAAAATTGACAAATGCAATAGATTTTGTATGGACAAAACCTATTGGCTTTGCCAATGCTTGTTTAAATTCTCACTTTTAGCATTGCTTGAGCAGGTGTTGCTGTTCCAGTTGGTTTGATTGATAGGAATGAACACAGTAAGAACTAAGTTAACAGACTGCCCAGGTTGGCTTTGTATTTAAAAGACTCCCCCCGTGATCTAATAAATAAATAGCTCAGTTTTGAAGAGGGTCTGATGAGCACGCGCAATCATTGCAGTGTTGTGCAGGCTCAGCTTTCCAGGGCCCTCTCGTCTCAATGTGGATCAAAGAGTTACTTGCTGAGGTGGGGCACAACAGCACAGAAGGTGATGGGAGGAATGCTCGCTAATAGTCTTATCTCTGGCAATCACTTAGGGCAGTGGTTCCCAACCTGTGGTCCGGGGACCCCTGGGGGTCCGCGAAGCCTCCTCTGGGGGTCCGTGACTGCTTAGAAAATTAAATTAAATAATATTAATAGATTAGGTCCCCAGCCTTCAGTAATGACTCAGTGGGGGGGGGGATACCTGGTTTCCAATAATGATTCAGTGGGGGACCCGAGTTCCAATAATGATAAGGCGGGGTTCCACAGAAGTCAAAAGGTTTGGAACCACTTGGTTTTTCGCCCCCTATACTACTCTAGACAAAGGCCTGCCGAGAAAATCAGTACTGACACTGCTCCCCTTGTGAACAATCCACCTCAGACTGCCGGCGAGCCTCAGCAAGAGGCGAACACAAGTAACCCCAGAGGCGTTGTCCTTGTTAGACCATGTCAGTGTGGCATAGCTTGGATCCTAGGGCACAGTGAGTAAAGGAGCGAGTGTGAACCAGTGCCACAGAAGCCCATCATCCACGCCTGCCTCCAGGGTTCATTGCAGCCTGTGGGAGGAAGATTTGTTTTCTGAAGTTTTATCCAATTGAGATTTGCGCTTTTCTGTATATCGGCTCTGAAAATGAGCCGTGTTCTTTTTGAATCACATTGCAAATTTTACAATATTTGCCTCAGGTCCCTGCTTCTCTCCGTCCCACAGGCCCCTCGTAGAAATACACTGCAGCTCATCAAGCCCTCTTTCCGTGTGCGCGCTGGTACTTGCAATCTTGTTGCGCCATTATAGCACCAGGCACCTCTCCCAGAATGAAAGGATACCGGCCTGAATCTGTTGCTGATGTTTGTTCTGAGACAACTTAAGATCTCCTTTTCGTCCGTTTGCGTGTCAAAGTATTTTCAAGCGGAACAAAGTACACTGCCCTGATTTTGTTTATTCGCTTGCAGTCCTTTTTCGGGTTTGAGTGGTGTTATTCTGGTCCTTCAGTGGTTGCTGCTGTGCTGTAGCCGTCCAGCCTTCTTGATCAGTAGTACCAAGATTTAGGCCTACTTCTATACCCGCGGCCTTCCCTGTTTTTAGGGTCTATAAATACAGTCACTCTGGCAGAGATGTTTGCGGCGAGGGCAGTTGCCGAGGTCTCCCACCTGCCAAGGGCGCGGTAGGGAATGTAGCTTTTTTTCCCCTCTCACATCTATAAATCCATCTCAGCCTTTAGAATTCAGTTTTGTTTGTATCATGGGTCTAAAATGGGCAGAGAAAATAACAATAACAATAATGTTGTCCTACACAGGGCCCCCTAAAATGTGTCTTTCCCAGGGCCCCCAGATTTCCTAAAATGGCACTGCACTCGGGGAAAAATCCGATGATTAAAAACGTAGTGACCTGCCGACACCGCGATTTCGCAGTCAATGGTAGTTGGTGTTTATAGCAAACTCTCTGGTCTTGTGTGTATCGCGAATGTTAATTATACAGTCTTGGCAGTTCACATGTTAACCTCTTGGTGGCGCTAGAGACCTACAGACGCGCAGCAGTAACTGCAGCCCCTGTGTATTCTGTATAGTTCATACTGCTTTGAATAACCTTCACAGAAGCAAACGTGAGTCAAGTTTCTATTTCTGAACCTGTGAAAGAGGTTTATTTTCGGAGCTAATTTGTAGTGTTTATTAAATGATCCAGTTAAAAATACACTAACAGTTGCCACGGTAGACGACCAGTTTCATGGCTACTGTAGGGATTTGAGTGGGATTTGTGTTTGGTGTGATTCACTTCACATATTTTCGAAAGATGTGGGTACGATTTTAGGGGCGAGTTAATATCGGGAGTTGTGGTGAATGAATGACCTTCTAATGTCCCATAATACCCATCTCAGATGTCAGCCCGTCGATGATGCATTGCGCTGTAAATACACACTTACTGAAGCTGCAGTTCAATCCTGCTAGCTGGTATTCTGAGCATCTGATAGTTTTGGCAACATTTTACGGAATATCCATCTGATGCACAAAGAAGGAGCTGTGCAGGACAGCCAGCTTACGGGAGCCATGCATTCCCCAGTTCTTTATTTTAAAGCGCGCGTTAGCCCGGTGAGGGTTTCCTAGCGCTAAATTAGAAGCAATCTTTGCTTCCACAGAGTTGATTTGCTTAACTGATCTACGACATCCCACAACTGAGTGGTAAAGGCATGTTTTGCACGAGTGTTTGCTTCGGCGCTTAATGCTGTCTGGGGATTGTAGTGTGTGTGCCAAGATCATAGTGTGAACTTCTGTATTGTGGCATCCTTCTGTCTTTAGGGTGTGGGAGGCCCAGAAATGTAGCACAACAAAGGGCCTTTGCATTCCCCTTGGTGCAGATCAGAAGCTACGACCGGTCGCTTCCATGGATCTGTACAACTGAAAGTACTGCGAGGGCCAGCAAAACCAAAGGGACAGCTAGACCCTCCTTAAAGATGCAGAGAGCATTTCGACAAAAAGCTGATGAGTGGAACGCTCGAAATGATCTCCGCCACTATTCACAATCTGGGCTCTGGGCCGCATTTAAATGCATCTTTTATGCTTCTGTGCTGCTACACACCGGGACCAGACATCTGGAAATCGATCTTCGTCCTTTCCCAGTGGAACAGTCCTCTTGTTCCTGTTGGGGCACGAGACCTCTGAAAGTTGGGTCTCGTCCATGAGGTGCAGATAGAGTAATCTTTCGACACGGTGAGCTATGGCAGCCATGTCTGGCTGTGAGCATCACGAATAGCGCTTCTGATTGCACAGGTATCCCATTCGCGAAGGGAGCGGGCGATCCTTTCTCCTCCAGTGGTGTGCATTGTATAATTGGGCTATAAGGATGCCCACTGCCAGCACCAGTTTGGCCCATCTGGTGGCTTCATGATCTTCTTTTATGCCTAGCACTGCCACCGCAGTGTGTATGGTTATTAACTGCCCCTAGACATCAGCCTTCATCCGGTGCACTTGGGTGCAATATTGGACGGCCCCATATTGTGTGTATGAATGTGCTTGGCTCCTCAGCACTCCACCCGCAATTCAAGGTGTGGTCACGCCCTATCTTCCCGAGTCGCACCGGGTGGAATAGTCCCTATGGAAGTATTTAAATTGAATTCACCGGAAGCGGGAAGAAATGGCCAACATTCGGGAAGCCACGTTTGCCTCTGACCATTGGTCGTCCTCCAGCCCTACCTGCTCCTATTTTTCCTGCAGTTTTCCAAGGTGGGTTGGTTACTAATGACTTGTTTTTTCTGTTAATGCCCCTCTTCCCTATTTGTTCCGTAACAAGTTTTGGCTCCATAGGGTTAAAGTCTGCATGGTCCTTTAACTCATATTGGTAGTGTTCTAGAATGTTACGCAGCTTCAGGCATCTAAACATTTGTATATTGATTAGCAAGAGTTTGCCTGAGAGCTGCTCGAAAGATGTCATATGCTGTGCAACTCCTGTGTCCACCAGATGTGATATACTTGTTAAATCCTATTACCGGAAGACTTCCAGTTTCCTCATTTGAGGGAGCCACGCGCCTTGGTCCTGACGAAAGCCCCAGGGAAGGGTGGCTTGAAACATGTTGACAAGTAGGACCATTAAATCCAAACACACTTTCTACTGTTCTTCCACGTTTCAATCATACCCTCTAGAGGACGGAATAAAACAAAGTTTTCCTACCAGACAGATATTTTTTAACTTCTTAAAACCCCCTCAAACTCTCATTCCTCATCATTTTTTGTAGACTCGCAGCGCTCCTGTGAACGCAGTGATTGAGCTTGCCACCAAGGGGTAACCCTGGTGGGTGAGGTTTATGCAGTAAAAGGCCTTGTGCGTTTTTCTGAATAGGAGAATTGGCCCACACGTCCGAGCAGGGCCACAGTTTTTTGATAAACCATAGACCTACATGGTTTTCAGCTAGCAGTTCACATGTCCTGTGGCTTCTTTCCCAGCAGTATTTATTATTTTTCCTGTCCTTTTATTTTTTTCCCTTTTGCTACACCCCTCACCTCTTCACATTTCGTGTTGCTGTGTTGCTTCCCGGTCGCATTCTTACTGCACTAATGTTATGTTATTGATTTCTCATCTTGGCACCCCTATCAGATTTTCTGCTTTAATTTCAGGCTGTAAGCCTATATCTCCTTTCACTTCCAGCAGTCTCACTTCTTCCCAACCCGGTTTCAGCTTATCCCTTGGCCTTGGAGTTTCATCCATTTCCACTCATAATGTTTCACTTCTTCCGACTTCCGTTCCCCTGTTGGCACCCTCTGTTTGTGTATTCAAATCTATTTCTTACGAGATACAGGGCCACTCAATTATGCAATTTTGCAACCACAGTGTGTTTGGTATAATTATGGATTTCACAGACTTACCGCTTCTGTACCCGATCCACACACAAACTTGCTTGCACAATACTCAATGATGCATTTCCGCTGATGGTGATAGAGAAATGTGTGCTGGTTACCTACTATCTCGTCTTGCATCCCATGGACCTGTGTCCTAGTACGGAGGTGTTGACACCCCTGTCATCACCTAGTGGCACCATATTTGTATGGCATTGACCTCGATAATTTTCATAATGTTGATTTCAATGTACGTACACCAGGAAAAAATTATTATTGATAATGAACAAAGTCAAATTCAAACTGTCTTGCGACAACCAACTAAATGAACCCTCCCTTGCCTTAGCTGTGCAAACTGTTAAATTATTAAGGGAAATAAAATGTTTCCACATTCTGGTCAAGTAATTGCAATTAGGAGTTCCACAGGGTTCACTGAGATTGTGATATAATCAGTGTACTGTCTCTATGGGGCTTACCACGAGCGGAAACAAGGAGACCAGTCAAGGAACGAAAACCGATCCAGTATACGTACAAAGATGTTACCCAATCAGTAGCAAGCAATTTTGATGCATGCAAACAAATGATGTATACAACTAAAATTCGAAGCAGCGAAACCTACCAGCATTGCAAAGGCAGGAATACTGAAATAAAATAATAAGCCAGAATGAATGCACATGGATACATACACTGATTGCTGTGGTGCCAAATGGCCCTGCGCGAATGTCACAATTATTTTTGCTTTGTGTCACTGAAGTGATTAACCAAGTCAGTGGAAAGGTTCTGAAAGAGAAACTGATTCGGGCCTGAATTAAGTTTAATGACAAAACAAACGTTGGCGAAGCTGTAGACCTTGATTTAATGTGCCATTCAGTGTATACAAAGGCATTCAAAAATACTGCTTGCATGCACAGATACTATTTATCACGTTAAAGCCTGCCCTTGTTGCTTAGCCAGTGCTGGGAAATAAAGTAGCGGAACGGATTGCTTTCACTAGAATGCATACAAGTAATCAAGCTCTAAATACACCAAACAGAATAATGAGTGAGAGTACTTTTTAATGTAAAATGGACCCTGGTGCATTCCAATAGAAGCATTTCCTAGAAGGCTGAATGATACACCAAACACCAAGAGGTGAAAGAGTAACACTACCCCCATATATGTATTTTTGAAACAATTGGTGCATTATGTCTATATAAATCTAAAATGGTGACCTAACTCTGTGACTTTCATAGCAGCAAAAGAATGCAAAAGCATAACTATTTTTGCTATACTTTACCATTTACAAGAGGGACATTGTCCTCTCTAACCTTGCCCCGGCTATATACGACATGCACCGGTGTTACCTAGGCAGGGGAAATGGGAATGTGGATGTTTGATGCTGGTATAGTGAAGGGCAGAGTGTATGAGCAGAAACTTAGCATTTGCATTCAATAATATTTTTTGATTGTATGAAAAGGAAATCCTGTTTGAATCCTCATAATCAATGTCGTAAGCGTTCTTAGACTATGAACTTATTAAGGCAAATGTTGGCCTAAGTATGTGTAAAAAGCATGTGGGCTGCTTATGATGCAGGTAAAGCAAAAGTGGTGAGAATGGTGTGATCTCAAATCTAGCTTAACCCCCTAGACAGGTAGACTAACAGGGTGTCCCCTCCCCTGCTCCTATTTAACGTGATAGTAGAGCCTTCGCCAATTAAAATTAGAGGGTGAGGACAGTTTTGGTTGGGGAACGCACAATAAATTTACTTGAAAGTGTTATCCTATTGACTTTAATCCACCCTGAACAATCCATTCGATGAATTCCAGACATAATACAACCACAATATTGTCTCTGGTTTCAAAATGTTTCTCACAGAGTCAGAACTGATGGCTGTAGAGCTAGGGCCACATACTAGGGAAAGGATTGAAATGATCTTTCACCTTTGCTGGGTGAAAGATAAAATTAAATACTTGAAGACTTATATTGCACCCAACATCCAAGGATTGTACAAAGCAAATTACCCAACACTTTGTGAAGAGCTCAATAAGGACACCTACAAACGTGACATCCATTGTTTATTTCGTGATATGGGAGAGTCACACCACCAAAAATTTATGTTTTACCACTATTGTTGTATTTATCTGAAGATCCTCACACAATACACCCAAACACAAAATGGATCTACTGCAAAATGCATATAATATATTTATTTAGGGAACAGGAGGGAAGGCTTGGATTTCTAGGCAGTTAATGCATGCCAAAATGGAAGGGTGGGGAGGCCTGATTCTGCTTAATTTAGAACAGCATTTGACAGTGGCCTAATTGCGAGTGACTTCTGAATGGCCTCTCCAACAGACTAAAAAACGTTGACCACATTTAGAGCACCCTTGCTAGGTAGGTCCATATGGGACTCTGTATAGTTACCTTCAAGGCACGGGCCAGTAATATCTGTTGCAGAAATACCGTGCCCACTCATTGACAACTGGTATCAAATATTGCAGAATCCTGTGGTTATGATGTTCTCCTTTTACAAACCCATATACTTAAACCCGTACTTCACACCTGCTACAGCGGTGGAAGACGACTGTAAATGAAGTTCTGGGGAATGTTGCATGACAACTGATCTGCACCACTCAAGAAAGATTCAGACTTCCATTACCTGTAGGAGAGAGTTTTCTGTTGATGAGACAGAGAGATGATGATGTCTCCAAAACCATCACTGGGCTCCTTCCTTGATCAAATAGTGAGGCGTCTATGAGAGAGTTAAGCCCTTTCGGAAAAATTTCCGACATATAGCACTATTAAGATTGTGGTTTCCAATATTTACCCCGTTCTCAGATGAAATGCCTAAATGGCTTAACATGTCTGTATGAGAGAAATATTGGGTAAGACAAGAATGCAAGATCAGTTGCAGACACTATGGAAGGATCCACCGATCAACTTGCAGTGTCAAAATAGAAATTATAGAAACTCATCTTCAGCAGATATAGAATTCTGAATAAACTCAGACAAATGTACCTTAGTTGTGATGGGAATGATAGACTGTTTGCAGCATAGAGTGGAATGAACTTCATGTAGGGTGGGAATGCCTGGGGACGAACAGATTCCAGAAATACATTTTGAGGCCACATCAAAATCACTCTAGACTTCCAAGGAACAACTAATCCAGCAGATTAACTTCTAACTCTCAGGCTGTAGATGTTCCTATAAGCCAGTGAAACAATAGCATCCCCTTGAAGAGTGATGACCTCTCCATATCAACGGGTTAGACGAACTAACTATGATTGTTGATCACCATGGAGATACTTTAATATGGCCTCCACGATGATCAGAGAAAATCTGAGATCATCTGTAAGCCGCTGCTGGATTACCATAGCAGCAAGGCACCCTCTGTATTCTGCCATCATACTTTAAGAGATGTGAAGCTGTTGTGGCACCTACTCTTAATCGCACCACTGAGGGTAGAGAATCAAAGTAATGTCTTATTTGTCTTGAGGTGACAAATTTATGATACACTTATTAACTGGATATAGGAAGTGCAGGCTACTGTGTTTTTTGTTGCTGCGATAAGAAAAGGTGAAGAAAATATGTGGGTAATAGAAGCTACATGATGGCATTTAAATGTTGTGAGGTTTATCATTTATTTTAATTTGAAAAAGTTGCCTCTGGAAATTGTGCTACAGAAGTTAAAATAATAAAACATCTGGGGGGTGAGAAATGAAAATATAATATAGAATGTTTTAAGTAATTATTACAAAATTACATTTGCTTTTAGAATACTTTCAATTCACTGTTGAAATAGAAGAACAATTTAACGGTAACAAAATGTTCAAAAGCTGGAATGGGCTTAAATAACATCACAAGTAGTGGATCGGGCAAACCATTTCTGTGTCACACAGAGTAGGTAAGCAGAAGTGATTTTTTATTAGCAGGGCTCAGATTACCATCAACACATGGAATTTTGGCGATGAGTGACTGATTGAGGTGACACAAAGAAATTAAGAAAGCTAGGACCTTGCAATAGTATATCAGTGATAAATGGTCAGGAAATGTACTTTAATATGGTGTAAAATCCTCTTGAAGATCTGTATGATTTAGTTTTCTGCACCTGAATATTCCATTATTTTTGTCATGTAACATTTTGCTTCTAATTAAATTACTCCTCTGAAAGGCATATACATTACAACTATATACCACATGATAGGAAATGAACTATGGAAGATTACCTTGGATTGTTAATTAGAATTCAGGAATAAAATTGATTAGTAGTTTTCTTGCAAAGCTTTTACTATTGGATGAGTGCTGTAACAATTAGAAATGCCGGGGGCTAATAAACAAGATCTGTCTAGCTGGTGACAGAAGTGACAGCCCCTCATGGCTTTTTACTCAGACAGTGGGCACATTTAGAGAAGTTCTACCAAGAAAATTGAAAAAGGTTATCAATTCAAAGGCACCAAGAGCGATTTGGGATATCACACTTTTGTTCAGTCTTAATCCCGGCTTTGAAATTCGTAATGAGCATAATCTTGAAAATGTGCGTACTGTAATTAGGGATTTTGCTGGCTAGAAAAGGGTCAGCGTGTCATCTAATTGGCTTACTTGCGTATTCCCACCCACTGCACGTTATATCCTGGTTTGTGTAATCTGTATTCAATCAGACAGCAGATGATCTGGCTTCAACGAAATGTTCTGATAATAAAAGGAACCTTGTCAATGCAGTGCTTTCTGTGGAGGTGGCCTCTGGTCACTGAATTGCACTGGTTCAGATACCTGAATTAATAATAAAAGGAACCTTGTCAATGCAGTGCTTTCTGTGGAGGTGGCCTCTGGTCACTGAATTGAAGACTCTGAAATTCTTAATGGAAACAAAAAAAACCTTTAGATACCTCGAGTTTATGCAGCGTTTTTTGGTCTGGAACTCAAAGAGTGGAGGGAAAGAAATTGTGACATTTAATTGTCACACTTTATACTTTGATTTCTCAAGCATGCAATTTGAAGCATGAATTTGTGTTTCTCTTTCAGAAACGTTAAAAGAGGGAAGTGTCATCTCCCCAGCCCTGCTAGTGCAAGAAATTGAAGCCGTGAAGCACAAGCATCGAACGCCGGCCTACTGTGACCAGCTTCTGCAGCACATCCAGTCACTGGGAATCACATCAGACCCCAGTGTCCTCTAAAGGCCACGGTCACAGGTCTTTAAGGGCCTCTTTCACAAAGTTTTTTTTTCTTTTTTTCCTGTGAGCGATTCTGCCCTACTCTTGACTGGAGTGTGACTTATTCCTGAGGAAGTCTGACTTTACTGGTGGAGAAAAATTGTTTGTGAACTAGGCCGTGTTTATGCTAATATAGAGTTCATTTTATTTATTTCTGAAATTGTGGTTTAAATGTATTAAATGTTTTTACTTTATGCGCCCTCTTAAGAAAAAGCACCAAAAGAAAAAAAAAATACATATATTTTTGTAAGAAATATCCATCCTTGGCACTGGAACCAACCGCTAGAATTGTATGCAGTGTTCCAGGCTCATTTACAGCTGATTAAAATAACTTACTGTGTGAAGTTTTTCAAATAGATACACTAAATAAAAAAGTTGTATTTGCCAAAGTTGACGCGAATAACAGTGTTGGAATCAGTATTGCTAAATGTGTGCCCAGCCCATTCACCTTTACTGCCTAAATACTATGCAATGAAAAACCCTGATGCTGTGCAAGATCCAGTATTCGGCCTTGTTTACAAAAAACACGCTTCTCGTTCGCCTTTTGTGTGAACAGTGTCACTGACATAAAAGTGTGCATGCATTTGTGTTTGTTGTTTTGCATGTTATGCAGTCCTCTCCGCACTGTACCAACCTGTAAAGTCCTGACACTTTGAGGAAACCGACACCTGCAGCACTACGTGCAGGTCACAGTTTGCTTCCTTAGTGAAACATGAATGCATTGTTGACTTCTTTTAATTTCGCTGTACAATAAAAAAATATGGAGCCTTCTGATTATTGCTCACTGGTATTACAGTTGAACAGGGCAACAAAAAAGGTTTCATTGAGGTTCTAGCGGGAATTCTCTTATCTCCTTGTGTGATTTCTCCTTTGACTTGGGGAATGGGAAAAAAGAATCACTTTTCCTCCTCTGAAAACCTCTTTATCCATCAATGCCCGACTTGAAAAATCATTTTTAAATGCAAATAAAAAAAACGATAGCCCATCTCAGTTTACCAAATTCTGTTTATTTTGATTTTAGAGATATGTGCAAATAAAACTTATGATTTGAAATCAACCAACAGCACACATCGTAAAATTAGTGTCGAACTCTGAATACAAAAAATTAGAAAGAAATGCATCTGGATAGGCAGCAGCCATGGAATGCTCAGAAATGTTGAATACCGTGAGTGACATCAGGAGGCTTTATTCATGTTTTTCTTTCAAGGACGGTAGATGATGGTTTCTCTGTTTGTGAAGTGCCCTGTATGTGGGAGTTAATAAAGGCAGCTAGTGATCTTGTGCAATCTGTTTTGACACACGCCGTGGATGAGTGTTATTTTTGAACATGAATGTCAATGGTACCATTGAAAATAGCGAAGATATCCGGGCTGAGAGGGAGGCAAGAGAATGCCTGTCTGAGACAGGAGGAGCCCCAGAGAGGGTGTTCCTTCCACAGAGGACCCGCTCTTCTTCTTACGGACGCCTATGGAAGGAAATAGGGGAAAATGGAGAAAAAGCATTGTCACTACTACCAATCCTTTTCATGATGAAGGTATAGAAGTCCATCGAAAGTTTCACCTGTTTGCAGTAACAGACAGAATGTCAAACTCAAGACATTCGGGCTGAAGCACATATCGATGTTTCATCCTTTGTCAAAACATTGAGTAAAGCCTGACGTTCGATTTCAACTTCCCAGTTTCCTCCTCAATCTCCTCCAGGAACAAAACAGTCTGGTATAAATATTCCATCTGATAGTCTGGTGCACACCCAGTTGCATGATCTACTTCTAACTATGGATCAGATATTCACCACATTCAAGATAGCGCCTAGACACATCTGTTTTCCACAAGCCGAGAGATATTCATCTTCGAGGAGTTTATCTCCCATTCCATATCAGCACCCATAAGCCAAATGAAGAGGCAACTTATTTTACAACCACCTCCTGTGGTTCCACTAATTTCCAAGATCACACCCTCTGAGACCCCGGGGTGCACGCAGACCTTGAGCTAAGATAAGGCACAGTAAAAACTGAAGTACTCACCACCTCTGACACCAATGAGGAGGGATACTGATACAGACAGAACATTTTACATGTTTACATTGCCTTATGTTCTCCAGAGAGTTTTTCCTGTTTATATAATAACCTTCCAGGTTTTCCTAGCAACGAAGTTAATATTTTTCAGGAAAGTCTTTTCAGATATCATTGTAAAAACCCCACAGCAGAGGGTATCCGCAAGACTTCTAATACCACTCGTGTCGTAGATGTCAAAAGAGAAGTTCCTTACTCCGACTATTGACATATTTGGTAGTCCAAGACTAATAAAGATGTATAGGTCCCCAGAACAAGACCTTGCATTCCTGACAAGAGAGCCACAACCTGACTGCTTTTCCGAATAGTTTCTGCAGTGGCAAAATGCTATTCTTTGGCACCCTTGAAATCCATTCCTTCGGACAAAGAAATTAAAAGTCTAGATGCTTCTATTCACATGCTTGCAAATAAGTGAGCCCTTAATTGGCTAAATACTAAAGATTACATTGTGGTGATTAGTTAAAAGCTTTCTGGCTTCTGGTGGATCTCAAAGAATACTAGTTGACTTAATAGTGCCTCACGAGGAATCACTTATATTCCTTCGGGGTGGATTCCATAGATCAATTTACAGTTGCATATCAGTGTCTCATTGGCTGGACTGCTGTCTCTATTGAGGTGACTTAATTCTAGGTGGCTTAAGAGGGTTATCCCTCATAGGGGTTTCCTATAGTAGTTATGGGCTCCTTAACACTTGCTCCAATGATAGGGATTACATTTCTCTTGTGTGGTATACACATATTGCTTCTGGGTGGCTTAGCAAGGCCTCTAGGAGTTGGTTTTAGGTTGTTCCTGAGTTGACTTCCTACACTACTACTACCTGGTTCAAGAGTCACCAGGGGGCAGGGTTTGTATTTTTCTTGGGAAGATTCCTTGTGACATTTCTAGGTGGAATACCATCACTTCCACTTGCTGGGCTTGTGTCACTTCTAGGTGGACTCCACATAGTATTTACTGATGGATTGACTTCTCATAAGACTTACTGGTGATTTAACAGTGCCTTTTGGGGTTGTACCCTTTTCACTACCAACAAAACTGTCTTGGAGGACCTGCTTTTTTCCCAGATGTGCAGACTCTGGAACAGACTTCCAAAGAGACTAAGGTTCATCATAGTTATTAAGAATTTAAGAAACAACAGAATTTTCTCTCATTAAAAAAGTAGGACTCTGCTGGATCTCAACATACCAGTTACACTGGATTTTATATGTAGTCTGTATAGCTATCCCTCACATTCCCTTCACAAACCTCTCCATGCAGAGTTTGATGCTAAACACCTGGAACACATTTATAGGCCTGAGGCACAACATTAAAACACTCCCCATCTCCGGCCATGCTCAAGAAATAGAGGGGTTCATTACCTGACAATCCTCAAAGCTTTTTGCCCCCCCCCCCCCCTCAAGGGGTAGGCAAGTGTTGTAGAAATGCTACAAAACAATACGATAAAACAAGCTTTAATTTGATCTTCACATAGTCAAAGAGTTGCACAAATCAAGTACTGAAGCAGAACATTAAAAACTGTGGAATTGGTGATGAAAGTCATCCTAAAATCTCAGTATAAATCCAAAGAAAGACACTGCTACCACCATCACTACTAACAGAGTTCAAGACAGTCAGTGCAGTATTAACAACTGCAGCAGCATCACTCATTCCAATAGAGGTGCTATTTCTAGAGGCAGAGGAAATTATCAAATAGCAGCCTTCGTAGGGAAGGCGCTGCTATGTCAAATAAATTACTTCCCAGCAGCCATATTACCGAGAACCACGCTGGTGGGGGTAAAAGGACCATTACTGGTCATCCCAAAGAATGCAAAGCATAACCAAAGACAAAGGGGTGCTGAATATTGTGCAGAATGGTTATACCTTGCATTTCTAAGGTGTCGTAACCATTATTTCACCGAAAGCCAACCTAAAAGGCCAACTAGAGCTTCTTTAATTTGAGACAAACTTCCTTTTGCTGAGTTAAGTTCATCAGGTATACTCTCAAGTGCATCTGGGAGAATTAATTTGTGTGGCTGGCCTATAAAATGCATTTGTCACAGTACTGCATTAAAAGAGTACAGTTAATTTCTGTGATTTGTGGTAGGAAGTGCTTGCTTTCGATAAAAGGTTCTTCCAGTTAGACTGGAATCTGCTCCTCGTACCTTTATAAACAGCATGGCTGTAGTGGCAGTTCATTTGCAAAAAAAAAAAAATCTTTCACCTGTAGTGGGATCTTTGAATGATCCAAGCCAGCTCACCAGTGTGCCCAGTGCTTAATTTGTAAATAAAAACGTGCTGGTGCCCAAAGCCCTCCTCTTAAACACACGGCTGCTGCAATTAAATGTGCGCACATGGGATCCTGAGGCAGTGCAATCCTAAAGACATCTCGAGCCTCTTCAATCCATTCACAGCCACTCCCTGCCCCTTCAGCTCACTCTTGCAGCTTTCTCCCGTTATGATGCTTTTTCGTTTTTCTCTTCCTCCGTCTTTTCCATATGTGTCTTTTGCTTGCAGTAAATGCTTGAGGCAGAAAAATAGGTGCTGGCGCTCAAAAATAAGTGCAGGTGCTCCACACTGGAAACAACAAGCACAAATTAAGCACTGAGTGTGCCTCACAAGACTTCTGAGCAACTGTCGCTGCTGACTTAATTGAGCTCCAAACGCTTGCAGAAAATCTAATACAACTAAGAATTATTTTAGAACTATGCTAGATATGCTTCTAAGAAAAATGTTTCCTTGACAGGCCAGAATACATGCAATCCTTAAGGTGTCATCAATAATAAATACCACAACCAACGGCATGACTAATATTCTCTATTTTAGAATTAATTGTAACATGCATCTTCATTATTCCCTATGCAATGGTAAATGTGTGTCCATTACAGCAGTGTAAGGAGGATCTGTGGAGTTAATTGAAAGACAACTGAGCAGACAGATTAGTCCTGTCTCCAGCCGGCCACAGTGGAGCCATTTCTAAATCTAATGGCAGAAGTCCAGTTCACCTGGGTTTCTTCCTGTAGATGGTTGTCATGGATGTATCTTTGGCAGGATGGGTAGTTCATCTGAGTTTGTTACCAGCACAAGGAATCTGTTTCATGAAAGAAGGGCTTAACACCATAGCAACCTACTGGAGCGCAAAAGTAGTGCATGTCACCTCCTAGGCTTTCCTACCATTTCTGATGACAAAGAAAGTGCTGGTTCGAACAGACAATACCACAACTGTGTACTCTTACAATGACAAAAGCGTGCTAGATCCCAGACACTCTCTGTAGAAGCACAATCAACTTTCAAGTTGTTGCGCTCCAGAAAGTAGGCCATACATACAGTACATCTGCAATGGTTCAGCAGTGTTATAGCAAATACTCTGAGAAGACAGTCCTTGTAAAACCACAAATGGATCCTGACAACAACATTCTAGAAGACACCTGCAAATAGATTCCGAAAATGCACAAACTTGTTATAGGAAAAGGCAATGCCCTTTTGATTGGTTGGTCTGGAAACGTTCTGCCTTGCTTTGCTATTACATCTGATGCTTTAGACTCTGATCAAAATAGGCAGTGGTCATACAGCGACCTGCTGCACACATCAGAAGCTATTAAGATTACAGTGCAGGCTGTTTTTTTTTTGTCCTGAGTGGAAGAACAAATCTACGATTCACAAACAACTTATCATTGTTGTAATTGCCAACATGATTCCTGAATAGACACCATACGGGCATATACATCTTACGAAAGACTGTATAGGTGTCTAGCTAGAGGCTAACAGACCGTCCACGAGCTTTGTCTATGCTTTCAAATGGAAGAGTTTCTGCATGGTGTGCAGAAAAAGATCATCACCCGGATTGTCTACCAGGAGGAGGCAGTGTTGTTACACTTACCAGACGAAATGAGATCTGCAGTGCTCTCCCATCAAGTTATGCCTAATATATATTAAAGGTTGCAGGAAAAGCCTGTTTCAGACTTCTTTGTTCACAATTCCAGTGATTTAGGATTTCCTAAAGTGCAGAGATTATCCCCTCCCCTCAATTACGTGGCCGTTGCCTGCTTTGGGGCAAGTCGAACCTATCCACAAACCCACCTTGCCTCATCTGAGCTGTCTTTTAGAAGCAATAATGTCAGCTTGTAGAGTTTACACTCTGTTCCGTGAAACCATACATGGTTTTCCATTGTAACAATCTTCTAGAAACTTATATCAATATACAGCTGTCTTCTATGTTGAGACAAATTATTTTCTTGATCCCACTCAATTGGGCTTAAATTCACTGTATAGTACTGAGTTGTCATCAGTGACTATAGCAGATACATCTCAAAATGACTATAGATGCAGGCTCACCTTGCCCTTATACATTTTTACTTTGTTAGCTATGTTTAACACCGTGAATCATGTAATCTTTCTTGATAGAGTGGCAATCTGTGGCTTACCAGGCAAAGCCAGGCATTAGATTGGAGTCAAGTGGTTTACATATTAACACCACAATTTATTTTTCGTAAGTTACATTGCTCAACATCTCAGGGCTTACCATAGACCCTGACACATTTCAGCATTTGTGCTGTTCCATTGGCAAAGCTCATTTAGTCATTTGGATTGTCTGTGATGACCCATGCTGATGAAACTGATACTGTGATTATTGTATGACTTAACCAATCATCTGAAGAATATATATATATAATCTAAATTTTCTCTCTGTCTTCTGGAAGCAGCATCCTTGATGAATAAAAATTATCTTAAAGTAGATGTTAAAAAAAACTGAAATGTTGTTCACAGGTTAGTCTGCAGAGCTTCTGACAGACTTGTGGCTGACTGATCTGGGATCCCCACCTCCTGCTAAGAATTCTATAAAAAAAAAAAACACTTAGTATTCTTTTTCGACTCCCAGGTTTCCTGTTTTCCTAAACGTTGCTTTTTCTAGACTTTAGTGTGCCTAAATAGCTGCTTAAAAAGTAGTTCATACAGAATTCTGCGGCCAGGCTTCTTTTTTAGGATTCCTTGTCACCAACATAGTTGTGATGACTTACATCAACCATATTGGTTCCCCATTGAAAAGGGCTGTTTGGTTAAGGCTCTTTGTTTTGACATAGAACCATTTAAAAGCAGGACCCTGTCTATTTGCAGACAAAATGTATTATATGTCTTCCTGTACCTTTTGCTGTTCCTCGATTTTCTTTCAAAATCCTTAAATACAGAAGTAATGCTTAGATGGTCATTCCATCTCAGAGTTAGCATCTAGCTGTTGGAATAGTCTCCCACTGTCCCTCAGCCTCTAATTCAATCACTTTCTCTGTTGTAAAGAACCTAAAATGATCAATATCCCTTGTGATGTGTTTGTTACATAATCTTCAATTGGTTCTTCCCCTGTGCCAGGACACCCCATGCAAATGACAGCACCTTGTGTAATACCCCCTTCGTCATCATTTTGTAGTTTAGTATCTAGCTTTCTCATGCTCCATAAGATTTTTAAGTGGCTCCCCACTGTCACGAGAAAGACAGTGACGCAGGCCCTCATCATCAGCCGACTGGACTACGGCAACATACTCAACACAGGCACCACCACCGAACTCATACAAAGACTCCAGACTGATCCTCAACCTGCCCAAGAGAACCCACATCACCCAGCACCTGAAGGACCTCCCCTGACTCCCAATCCAGAAGAGTGCCACTTCAAGCTTCTGACCCATGCCTAGAAAGCCCTCCATACCCAAGGGCCCTCCAACCTGGACCACCGCTTTCACCTCCACCAACTGACCAGGAACTTCCACTCCGCATACGTTGCCCTAGCAAAGATACCATGCATATGCCACGCCGGAGGACGCTCCTTCTGCCACCTCACCACCAAAGCCTGGAACGCCTCCACCTTTGCACTGCACGTTCGCCGACCCACTTCAGAAAGGGGATAAAAACCTTGCTTTACTAATAACACCTGCAGCAAACGCCGGGGTACCCACTCGGGTGACAAGCCGCACTATACAAATACCACTGGGTTGATTGTGTTTTCTATCATCTTTAATATTTGACTACTAATGAAGATCCTGTGATGAAGGAAATGTTACTAAGTTGGAATCCTAGTTTTGCAAAATAGGAATCCTCATCAATAAACAACTCTTACAACATCTTTTAAATGGTAAAAAGTAAATGTTTGTTATGCCTTACATCCTGTCAAAAACAAAAGCGCTCAAGCAAATACCAGCACAAGTCATGATCGGATATGAGCAGCACACTTTTCTCTTAACAACTAGACTGCAGTATTAGTGTTTATACTGCAATGTTTTATTCAGATTCACATTTAGACATACGTGCATAATTCTTAAAGAAAAACATTTGAAATTGGTTCGTAAATGCCATCTGAAATACAAGATTGTAATGCAGGACAATGTTGAGCATACTATGAGCTGAGTATTTTTCATATTTTGTGTTTATTTTGAGGCAGTTGGCTTAAAAAAGGTGTGTATTTTCAAACAGTGAAACGTTTATGGAAAACAATGTGAAATACTTGACTGGACTATGGTTGTCTGTAGAAGAAAGATGAGACAAATGTTTAAGTATGTAGTTACAATTTATGAATTTTAGAAAAACACTCTTTGCTTTGTTAAAAATATATTCTGTATTTAATAGAAAGCAATTGTTGGGGCTGTTCTTTACAATGTGCAACTGACAGCTGGCATTGATTTAAGTTAGATCGTACAGCTTTTGTTTACCTTTCATGAACAGAATGCTCATTACCCCGCGCATCGATGCTCATGTGCTTATTCAGTCCGCATCACACGAGACCCAAGTTCCTCTGCTGTTTACAGGATGCCTCTGCTGTTTACAGCAGAGGGATTTGTTTTTTTGCAAAAATAGCCTCTGAAGCTGAGAAAGACCTTTCCCAGCTCTGAGGGCTATTTTTAGTTTTCACTGAAATGACAAGCAGAGCGCACAGCAAGCTGACGTCCTTTCAATGAAAACGAAAGTGAAATGAACCGATTGGCTCATTTCACATTCACTGCCTAAGTGCTCGGGGATATCTCAGCCCCCTGAGCACCTAGACAGATGGAAGAGGTATCATTGGAAAGGTGGAATTTTCCCCTTTCCAATGGTACCCTAGTGGATCCATGCTTAGGGATGTCGCAGGAGGACGACAATCCTCAAGCAGAGATCCACCTATTAGACACCAGGGAGGGGGAGCAGCCCCCTTGGGCAGGGCTTTTGCTCCTCCCTTTAATTTTGTGTCATAATCAGTCTTTCTGCCTCCCCTGTGGACCAGATTGAGAGGTGGGTGGGGATTATACCTCTGATCTGGGCAGAAAGACCACTAGACACCAGGTATTTTTTTCTATATAAAAGAGGGGTGGGGCTGCCCACAATGGGAATACCCCCCACCCCACCAAATACAAATAGAAACAGCCTTTTGAAGGGGTTATTTCCCCTGATCTGCCCCTAGGGGTTGCGGGAGGGCCGCAGAAACCTGCTATACAATTATAGGAGTTGTGGCTACCCAAAATGGGCATGCCAATGCCCCGTCCCCACAGACACAAATATGAACTGCCTTTCTAAACTCGACCCCCCCCCCCCAGGGTGGGAGACACTGGGGGTTAAAACCCTGGTCTGCCCTCAGGGGGGGCTAGAAAGCTTGCTAGACAACAGGGATTTTTTTTTTTTTTTACAAAAGAGGGGTGGGGGCTGCCCACAATGGGCATGCCAGTGCCCCCACCCCCTGAGACACAAATGGGAACAGTCTTTCTGCTATCCCGAGGGCAGATGGGGGCAATTACTCCCATCTGCTCCCGGTGGGGGTGGGGGTGGTGATGGTTGAAAACCCACTGGACCCCAGGGATTACTTTTTTTTTATTCATATCAGTGAAGGCTGCCCAGAGCATGGGCATGGACATGCCCCTGCCACCCCAAAAAAATAGGGAAACAGTCTTTCTGGGGCAGAGGGAGACAATTGCCTCCATTGCTCCCTGGGGCAGGGCTAGAAAGCCCACGGGACACCGGGGAGCCTATGTGCGCAGTCTCACTGCCACCCGGACTTGGCATCTAAAAACTCTTGCCAAACCCAGAACTCCCCTTTTCTTACATATGTTACCCCTAAGGCAAGCCCTAGTTAGCCCATAGGGCAAGGTGCCTGTAAGCAAAAGGCAGGACATGTACCTTTACGTTTTTCATGTCCTAGTAAAAAAACTAGTTATTTTTCATACCCCCTCTCACAGGCCAGCAATGGGAATTCCTTATAATATCTTTAAGCTGTAATTCCTGATCTGAGGAGTACCTGTGTCATGTGTAGTACTGGTAATAGTAAATCATCTTTACTAGTAAAGTATTGTTTTAGAAATGCCACTTTTAGAAAGGTGGCATTTCTCTTCACTCTCTGCCATGTGTGCCAACAGCCTATCTCCAATACATGCCTGGCTGGGGGACGGTGACAGTTACACTTGTACATTCACTGCATACTAATGGGTCTTCCTGGAATGAAGGTTGGAAAGGGCTCACACTTACATCTCAAAGGGTATTGACAGAGCCCACAGAAAGGGGCTGATCACCCCCCACTGATAGTCTAGAGTCGGGGCTGAGCTGAACGGGGGACCTGTACACTTCACAGAAATCCTTTGTAGTTCTCCCCCACATCAAAGGCACTTTTCTAGTATAAGTACTGGGTCTCTTGATCCACTAAGACAGTACACTACTGGACTAAGAAGTAAAGGCTGCTGCGCCAGGATTGCCACTTTGCTTTCCCTGACTGTTCCCAGGAACTGCTGCCCTGCCTTGTTGAGCTGGCCTGGTGTCTGATGACTTCTGTCCTGCAAAAAGATCCCTCAATCCAACTCCAGAGTGACTCCAAGGACTTTATAGCTAGCCCCTGCCCTTGCCTGAGGTCTCAGGAACTACACGGGCCTCTCCACAAGGAGACCTGCTTTTCTGCCTGTGCTCGCAACACTGCCTGAGTATAGATGACTAATCGCCGTGGGAGCGCAGTAGCAGAGACCGCCGGGGTTTCAGCACGGGTCCAGGTTGAGTAGCAACAGTGTTTGGGTAATTTGTGCATCACCTAAAAGGAACACAGACTACAGCACACTTTGAGTGAGCCACGCCGGCATGCACTTATAGTACGAGGCTCAGCACAATGCTCACTCCCCCAGTCCCGCCTTCCGCTGTGCAGCACAACTACCTAGCCTGTAACGCAGACCCCATGTGAGAGGCACGTCAACGTCCCACAAACTGGTAACACAGACCTGTTGATAGCCTAGCTGTCCTGCTTGTTACTGAGGAAGGAGGGTGGAGCCAAGCTATCCCAGACTGATCATTCGGCACTCCTTGCTGGTGGGGAAGTGCTACTGAATTTGATTGATAAGCCCGCCCAGCGATGCTCGACCTGAACCCCCAGCCAAGCCACGGACCAGCTTGGATAACTATAATGCACTGTGCATCTCCTGGCATTAACATAAAGGCCCTAGTATGAGCCCCACGCACACTGATTAATTTCTTTTTGTGCAACTATATTTTGACGACTGCGTGGACTCATCATAGACTAGTATTCCTTGCCTGCTGGGCCTGATATTATTTCGACCAAATTTATTCTAAAGCGTAACTCCTAACTATTTATTGGACTTTTGTTGTTTTGGTCTTATGATTCCTGTATAAAAAGTCACTATTTTCTTAACCATGCGTGGAGTCCTTTTGTGGCATTTTTATTGTGTCACTGTCAGTATGTAGCACAAATACTTTCCACACTGCCTCTAAGAATAAGCTTGCATGCTCTGCGCCAAGCTACGAGAGGGTGAGCACAGGTTCTGTTTGGTGTATAACTTACTGACCCTGACTAGAGTGTTGGGTCCTGCCTGGCTTAGGTGCATACCCTGGCCAACCAGAACCCCCATTTCTAACACCACAGTATCATGTATTATGGGAGTCGATGAATATTGCAGAGAAACATGTTTAGTGTATCCAACACCCCTACTTCCAGTAAGCTTGCAGCTCTGGGCCATCCCACAGTAAATGAAGTAGGGTCCCACTGCTATCTCATCATCTCCAGCATCTAAGCATATTCACATCCCATTTGTGCAACTTATTTAGTGTATGGTACCAGTGACAGACAACTTTGACAAATGCTTCCCTAGTCATAGTAACTTGATTTGTTTTGAACTTTCTGATCTATATTTCCATTCCTCAACTGTCTGGGCTGACTCCTCTCCCTCAGCCCCTGACACCATCCCACTGTCCATGACCATCTTTTGTATGCACCCTCCTTTACCTTCAGCTGTCTTTTGAATTTTGTCAGAATGCAACATGCATTTAATTTATTCTCGTGCTGCAGTATCTAGCAATGGACCTGCCAACAATATCACTCGCCCTCTTGAATGTTATGTTGTTTTCTCAAAACCTTTAATCCCTTCCTCATAAAACATCATCATCCTCTCCTGGTAGACCAAGCGCATCCTCCCTTGTTTGAAAGGGGTCGGAATCAGCGACTGGAGACAACTGTGGCTTCACAATAATCAGCTTAAACTGAGAGGGGATGAGGTGATGGAAGATCCCAACCTCTGTCCTCCCCCCACAAGCCGGTGTCATGCTGCCAAGGTAACCTGGTGACTTTTTAGGAGTACAAGACACAAGTTCTGTGTTTCTTCACTAACCACAGAAATTTTTTTTATAGGAGTACCTGCCATCACTGGATCAATAAAGCAGCATTCTTTTTTTTCGAAAGAATGCATAAAGAATGGTAGTTTCAGGACGACTGTCATTTCAGCCTCTGCTATACTGCCCGGCCACCACATATAGTTAACCTCTACCAGGTGGTTCAGGCAATGTCCTCCTTAGCCGCACTGGCAGGCAAGCGGACTTTCAGCCCAGGCTTGATTGAGTTGTCCAATGGCAGTGACTTTGAATGTTTAACTTGGACCCGGAGATCTCCCAAATTAACGCAGAACCCACATTACCAAAACGGTCAAACCCCTCAGATCAGAGCCTCCTACGAGATGTCGGCGTACATGGTTAGTTTGTAGGTGTTTTGGCCTGATTTCCTGGTGCTTTGTTGGTGTTCATATCTTTTCTGCTAGTACTTCTCTTTCGATGGGGAAAAGAAGTAGAGGTAGGGGGGGCAGACCTGCTTTGTCCCACGGCTGAGCACAAAAGTCTTAGTGGGACTTTATACATTTTAACACAGGTTTATGACAGTGGCGTAACGAAACTTGAGTGTCCCCCCCTGCAAAGTACCTGAAAAGGCCCCCTCCTCCCCCAGTCAGGGGCCTGCCGTGTGTGCACAGTGTACTGTGATGTGGGCCCCCCTGGAGCTCGGGGCTTCCCCACACCGCAGGGTCTGCAGGGGCTTTTGTTACACCACTGGCTTATGAGGTCCTTACAAAGATAATTCCCATGTCTTAAACGTGGGGCTGGAGACAGATGTGCCCGGCCTGTAGACTAGAAAGCTCCAGTCGACTCAGCTGAACACTGCTCTGTGAACTAAGAAAAGTCAGAATGTGCAGTTACTTGGTGGTCCTTTGGATGTTGTCTATAATACACATGATCTTTCTGGTACTGTCCCCAAAGCTCTGGCCTGTTTTGAACCCAGATGAGTCCTAGTCTGTCGGCTGCAGCAAGAGGGGTCCTAGTTTTGCAGCCAATATTCCCATAAAGAAATTCGCATTGGTACTCAGTGGGAAAATTGGGCGATGTGACCCATATATATTTGAGCTCTTCTAGGGTTTCGGAATCTGGCACCTTTTCCTCCAGCATGGATTGTGGTGTAAGGCCCGTTTCCAAAAATGATTTGAATAGTTCGGCATCATCGAGTAGGGTACTACAAAAATGTTTTGTAGAACGACGATGTAACCCACCAGAGCCTAAAGATTTCCCAATATGTGGTTTTCATATGCAGGAAAAAAAAATCTATGGCATAATGGGTTGGTCCATTCTATCAGCCGGCCCACTCGTGAGAGTCTGAACCTCCATCCCTGCCAAGTAGCATTCTATGGAAAGTGAGACCAGGTCCTGCGCTTGGTGCTGGTCCCCATAATAGGAGCCTAGGTATCCCAGATGTATCTTTGATAGAAGTTACTCGGTCATGTATTTGTCTAGCTCGAAGCTTGCAGACTAAAAGTTTGCCCACCTTGTTACTCCCCTATGAAATGCCTTTTGTGTTAAGAGCTTACCATGCCTTGTAGCTCCTAAAGCTCAAACATGCACCCTGACTGCAGTGTTATCGCAAATCTTTCTGTTACCCACCCCCTTATGAATACCTTCACCCTATTACATCTTTCGATGAGGTAGCCTCAAGCGACTGACTTCAGATAGATTCAGACTGTGGCCCTAATTAGGAGTTTGACGGGCGGAAAAGGTTGCCCGCCAAACTCCTGTGGTCAGGTTACCGCCAGTGCAGTCCTTTTCCCACAGCCCCTATTAAGAGTTTCCTGCTCAGTCAGCGGGAAACAGCCCACAACATTGACGGCAGCTCATAATTGACCCGGTGGCAATGTTGCGGTGCGTAGGGTGCACCAGCATCCGTCACGAAAGGCAACGGGGCTGGCCACAGGGGCCCCCTTCACCCCGTCTCCGCTAGCCTTTACATGGCAGTGCACCCGTCATGTAAAATCTGGCAGAGAGGGGACTCGTAATCCCCAGGGCATCGCTGCTTGCAGCGCTGCCCTGGTGGATGAGGACCGCCAGCCTCTCCAGTGGAGAAGTGGCGATCCGACCGTGGCGCAACTACCACGGTTGTAAATGTGGATGTCGAGTGCCATATTGGCAGCGGTCTGACCACCACTGCAGCCCTGGCGGTCTTAAGACTGCCAGGGTCGTAATGAAGGGCTGTGTCAATACTTCCCCATTGTCATTTTTGCAGCTAATTAAATAGTCTAATACTTTCTGTTAGTTGGTTTCTTATTTTTCCTACAAAGTCCTTGGTCTAATTCTGGTTGCAGGTGGTGAATTCCAAAAAAGCCTATTTAAAAGGATGTCACAGTCCTGCTTCACGCCAGAGGTGGCAAAGAAACCATTGAGTCTAGCATATGTGCCATGGGCAATCATGTGGAATGTATTATATTTTACAAGTTGTATAGCGCTTTCTACAGAATTTCTAGGATTTGATCATTTTTTGTGGGATTTTATTTCAATACCGACCTATCCACCTGCTCACTACTGATTTTTGTTTCTCGCATACAAATGCTCTTTAACCTCAGCAAATCAATTATCTTTGGTATGTACAATTCCTCCTATATGGAATGTGACTATTTTATACTTTGAGTGTCCTCACGAATATATTTCTTGGATGAAAGTGCATACTCTATATTTCATGTGACCTTGTTAGCGTATATTTACCAATGTGATCCTTTGCAAGAATTGTACATTACCTGATATGTGATTGTTATTTTAGTATTGAAAAAAAAGACGTATTTTCGTATTGCTATAGAAAAAAGTTATTCCTTCATCTGTTCAATTCATTTTTGATTACTTTCCAGTATTGGCACAGAGTACTTTTCTGTTTATTGACTAAACTTTCTTAAAGAATCATCGAGATGTATCCCTGGATTAGATCCATTTAGTCAATCACCCGTTAATTCCAATCACTGTCAAAAAACAAGTGGTTCACGGTTACCTCTAATTTGTGTAGGGCAACTGCGAGGTTGGTGGACCGGTCATGTGCCATTTTTAGCGGATGCCCGACATCCGCCACCCTCTCAATGAGGATCGGACTAATTTTTGTTGTCTCGATTTAAGCATATGAAATAGAGCCCATCTTTGTACAAAAGTTCCTTACTATGCTATTTACAATCTTGCACGGCTGTTGTTTACTGACGCTAATTAAGTGTATGAGATACATTTAATAGCAGTTCAATTCTTAAGACCATTTGCCTGTGTATAGGTCAGATGTGAACCAAAAACTTGCTGTACTGGCCCACCAGCCTCGCGTTTCCCAAGATGGAGAAAGGCAACTGCAACACACTTTTGGAAAATACCGTTAGAAGGAATGTGCGTCGTAGCTGCAATTAATTAATTGTTTTTACTTCCGGAGGTTTCGCTTTTTTTGTTCCAGATTTTGTACACAGTTGATAGAGTTTTAATAATGAGTTCAGCAGAACTACACTTCCTTCAGTAGCAACCCCATACTTTTGACATTTTATGTTGTAAGATTAGGCTCACTATAAAGAGAACACTCCTACCAGTGGAAAGAGAATAATCAACTCTACCCGACTCTGGGCCTTATTAAGAGTTTGACGGCTTTGGGTTGGAAAACCGCCACTTCAGTTTTCTGCTCGAAGGCCCTATTACAAAATTCCTGCTGGACCAGCAGACAGAAACAGCGTTTCTGCCCACTGGCCCAGCGGGAAACAGGTCACAACACTGATGCCGGATCGTAATTGAGCCAATAGCAGTGTTGGTGTGCGTTGGGTGCAACAGCAACCGTCGTGCTTTTCACGATGGGGCTGTCCATGGGGGCCCCTGCACTGCCCATGCCAAGTGCATGGGTAGTGCAGGGGCCCACCATGTGCCCCCGTCTCAGCCAGCCTTTGCATGGTGGTGGAACCGCCATGCAAAAGCCGGCGGAGAGGGGACTCGTAATCCCCAGGGCAGCAATGCTTGCAGCAGAATAAGACCCCTGGCAGTGCCAGGCTGTCGACCAGCAGCAACCTGGCAGTGCCAGCAGTCCAAATGTGGCAGCTCCACCACCGTCGTCATATGGTGGTTGGACAGCCACTTTGGCAGCTGTCCGACCGTCAACCCGCGCGTGGCAGTCTCAAGACCGCCTCACTCTTAGTAAGGGCCTAAGTGTCAGTTAAGCTCTGCCTGACGACCCAAATGATATGGAATAAATATTTCAAGCTAGTAACCTTATTAGAGAACGACTAAATATTTTTGTCATAAAAGTTACATTGACTTAATATGCTGACATCTCCTCACAAAGAAGGAGAAAACTATTTCATAAAAACTAAGAAAAAGGTTAACAGAACACGTACAAAAAAAAGAAAAAAAAAATAAGAGTTGAAAGCACCTTGCACCTCTTTCGGTTGTTCTCTCTCTCCACACGAGCACCAATGGACTCCGATGTATATACTGTTCTCCTGGTCAAACTATGCAAGATTCTGGTCCTTAATTACCTAAGTTATGGGTAAACGCTATCGCATGATGCAAAATACAGCGTCAATTTACTAACCATTATAAAGGCCAGCAAGGACATTACTAAATGTAATGTGGCGTGCAGTAAGAACCTTTGTATCAAATGCATATAAAAGGCCCTCCCAAGGGTTCTTTGCACTGCCTGGTCCATTGTACCCAGTCACTAGGAATTCCTCGTATGCCACTACTAGTACCTTTAGGTTCAACCATCAGTGCTCGGATTGTACATGTGCAAGTGGAAGTTCTTAATCCTCAATGATAAAGCAATATCCTGGCACAGAGTACCTTGATGTCACGTAAATGTATGGAGCTCAACTCAAGAATGACTTATCTCCACATCATCCTTTGCACCGTCTTCTCTCTTCTTAAATGCCTCATCCAAGGAACCACATACTCCCCATCAAGGAACAGTAATGATACTTATAGACGATGAGGGAAGTAGAAGGTTGGTAGTATTCACTAGCTTTGGCACCAGTTCTTCGTTAGGTAAACATGGCCCCAGCACTTCCTCATACCAAACAAACAACAAATATGCTGAAAGTATGCTTATAATTCCATATTTTTAATTATTAATTAAATAATTCCTTTTCGACTTATAATGCCAGTTCCTTGAGAGAGAAGGGACTGAATGTTAGTTCGAAATGTTCGTCTTCCTCAACTCACTAAGATTCCATCCAGCCTTCCAATAGAGTCACTGATGCCCTGGCCCCAGAGAGAGGCTTTGTTGGATGCCTTGTGTAAAGTGTTTATTAATCATCTTCCGGGCTCAGTTTTCATTGGTACATTTTTGCAATATTCAACAATTATTTAATCAACTTTCGCCCCAAGACTCTTTACCGTTAGACAGTAGTTCAACAAGTTGAAAACGTTACTATTTAAGGTCAGAACTGGTCTATCAACCCTTTAGGTTATTTTAAATGTAACACTCTCACAACAAATCCCTTATAGTAGTATTCCCCCTTTGTTATTTTTAATCCCATGCATTTTCACCATATTTTTCATTATCAAACTCTATTTTATCAGAACGCTCATAGGAAAAGTTGGGTGAACAAGAGTATCCCAAGATGATCAGTCTGTTTCTCTGGTTAATGACACTTCTGTTAGATAAATGAATCAACCTAAATCATGACTACTTTGACAAAAGGCCTTTGGCTCAAGGTGTGAATTAACAAATAGCATTTCTTCCAGGTAGACGTTCTTTTTTTACGACTATAAATGCGAAAATTACAGTATTTCTCTTTGACATGCCTTTGATTCCTGTATGTTTCAATGAACATTTCCAAATTTCTCTTGTTCTCCATTCTCAAAAAATGCTGTATATTTATTAAAAGTAATACAATTTCTGTAGCTGTTGTACTGTGGTTTCAGTAAGTGTGTTTAAAATTGTTGGTAACATCCTAAATATGTTGCATTTTGGCTACTGTTGAGCATGCCTGCCTGACTTTGTAGATCATGTCCTACATTAGTGCTCAAGGTATGAAAAAGCAAAATTCTGTGATGCTTCGACAAATAACCCCAAATGTTAGAGGTCTTGGTTGGTATAAGCAACCAATGTCTTATTTAAAGGGAGAAGAATCTATTGTATTTGTCTCCGTAATCATATTTTCTCTACCACATTGGGGGTCTTGAAGATCATAGGTTGGGTGACCCTTGTCAAGAATTTTGATTGAAAGCTCTCATGAAGAGTGGGGTTTTCGGGTCTTTCCAGAATCTAAGATAGCTTGTCGAGGGCCTGAGTTAAAGTTAACTTAGGGCACAAGTTATAGTTACTTCAAATAACTAACTATAGAAGGTGAATTTATATGGGTTTGCAAGAGTAGAATCTGAACCAAACTATACCGTCCTTGTAACCTTTGGTTTTCTAGTGAATTTCTAAGATTTTTTTAATTCTATTTCCTAACTATATCGTCCCTGTAACCTTTGTTTTTTTTCAGTGAATTTCTCCTTTTTTATGTTAAGTAAAATGCCTATCACAATGCACGGCGGAACACAGGGCCTGGCCTGCCATTGTGCTGCCCCCACCAAGCTTGCTGCTCCTGCCCCCCTCCTCCTTGCTATCCATTGTCCAAGTATATGCCTCTACTCCCTCATTACAGCCCTGTGTGGCCATGTCACGCCGCGGCCGCCGCGACTCCTACGGCGGCCGCGAGCTCGGGCACCGCAGCGCGGCATTCCCTTCATGCCGCGGCCTGTGTGCGAGCCTCTGGAGAGGCCGCGGCTGGCGCGCAGGCCGCGGGAGAAGCCGCGGCTTGCGCGCAAGCCGCGGGAAGATCAAGAGGCCTGGTCAGGGGTCGCGGCACTCGCCGCGCCCCTTTCTTTAAGTTCTGCCGCAAAGGCAGACGCGGCAGGGTTTGAGACCCCGAGTGGGTTTCAGGCCTGAACGCGCATAGCGCATTTAGTGCGCTTTACATCCAGTCTTCCTGTACTAATGTATTAAACCTCTGCTCACCACTTACCAATGTCTCCAGGCAAAAGCCGAACCCTTGCAAATGGTGGTGTTTTTATGCCTGCCTTTTCCTTTCCCAGCATGCTGCCCACTTCCTCTCTTCCCAGCATGCATTGTTTTTCTTTGTTTGGACGCATGTACCTGATTCACTATTATACTCTTTTCCCCAATCCAAGATGGTGGTGTTTCTACTTCCTGTTTCATACTTCCTGTCTAGAGGTATATAAGGGGAATTCAGCTGCTTGTTCATTGCGTTGCAACACTCCTTGGTGGTAGCCACGCTCTGACTGGTTTCTTCCTGTGAATCCAGTATTTCCTGACCTGTCTTCGTTTCCAGTCTTCCTGTACTCCGGATCTTCAGCTCTAACGCCTTGGTGTCCTCCTTCTGTTTCAGGGAGTTCCTGTTGGAGGTTTTTTACCCTACTGGGGTTTTTCCTCTGGGACTCCTTCTGGAGGGCACGGACTGTAGTGGCTTGCTATTGTCAAATAGCACCGTGGCTACCGGTAGGGGTCGCCCCTACCTCGGCCAGAGCAGAACCTGCCGGAACCGGGGTCGTTCCCCAACTCTTCTCAACTTCGACGGTAAGCCCATTGAAAACCGTGACAGATTGCAACGCCCAAAAATCCAGTTGCAGTCCGGAACCATGGATAATCCAGTGGCAAATATGGAACCTACGAGCCAGACCCTGCTTATGACGATACAACAACAGGCTCAAGAACTCCAACAGCTACGTACTGAAAATACCGTCTATCGACAAGCCTTTGCATCCAGGACCACAGATGTACCCTCAGTAGCTGCCACTACACCTCGTTTCTCCGGGGATCCTAACAAATTAAAAGAATTCCTGGATGCCTTGACGGTTTATTTTGCCTTTCGTCCCTAGCAATTTGTACAAGACAAGACCAAGGTGGGGTATTTGATTAGCGCCTTATCGGGGCCAGCATTGGCTTGGGCCACTCCTTTAGTAACAAGAAATTATCCTTGCCTATCTAATTATTCCACCTTTATCACTACTTTTAAACAGATGTTTGAACGCCCTGGACTCGAGGCGTCAGCAGAAGACGCTCTTTGCGAAATCCAACAAGGGAATCAAGATGTATTACAATACATCACCCGTTTCAGACAATTAGCAGCAGAAACATCCTGGGTGGAACGTACCTTGGTGACACTGTTCCGTAGAGGTCTCAGAGAGGACATTAAGGACGAACTGGTGCACTCTGCTAGAATAGAGAACCTTAAAGGATTGATGGATCAGACTCTGACGATAGAATATCGGTTGAACGAACGAAGAATGGAGAAAAAGAAGAGTCGTTTGCCATCTCACTCAGTGACGTCTCGCACCTTCTCTCATCGTACCGAGGAAGTCCGTCCTGAACCTAAGGGGAATACCGAGGAAGAGCCAATGCAAATTGACACGGCTCGAGGACCTTTATCAGCTAGTGAAAGAGAACATAGACGAAGGAAGGGGCTTAGTCTATATTGTGGTGCAGCTGGTCACCTAATTCGCACCTGCCCCATTCGTCCAACCAAACCCTTGGGAAACGCCAACTCCCGTCCTCAGTGAGAAGGGTGAGAACGGGATATCGTGAAATACCTTCCATTTGTTCTTCCAGGGAGGAAGGAACTGCTCTTTTTCTTTTACCAGTTATCCTTCATTTAACTGATGGCCGGGAAGAAAGAACCTTGGCCTTATTGGACTGCGGAGCCAGTGGCATCTATTTAGATGAAGCCTGGGCCAAAGAACGACAGATAGCACAAATACCTAAGTAAGTACCAGAACAGGTACACACAGTGGATGGATCACTCTTGGCCTCAGGACCCGTACAATATACCACCCCTACCTTCTGTCTACAGTTTGGGAAACACCAAGAAAATCTTTCGTTTGATTTAATTTCATCACCACACCACGTCATGATCCTGGGAATTCCATGGCTCACACGGCACAACCCTTACATCAACTGGGAAACAAGAACTATTTCCTTATCCTCTCACTTTTGCCAACACCACTGCTATCTCGCAGGGGATTATTGGTCCCCAAAAGGTCTCTTAGCAGCACCCCCTAAGGTGGGATGCTCTATTAACGTCCTACAGGGAGTTCCCTGGCATTATCAGGAATATGCCGATGTATTCCAGGAGCCAGAAAAACCTGAACTGCCACCCCATAGAGAATACGATTGCGCCATCCCTTTAGAACCAGATACAGTGGTTCCTTTCGGGCAAATGTACTCTCTCACAGAACCGGAGAAGCAGATTCTTAAAGAATACCTTGATGAGAACCTACAAAGCGGGTTGATTGCTCCCTCTTCTTCACCTGCAGGGGCTCCTCTTTTCTTTGTGCTGAAGAAAACTAAAGATTTGCGTCCCTGTATTGATTTCAGAGGATTAAACAAGATCACTATTAAAGATCGGTACCCGTTACCCCTCATAAAGGACATCCTAGAAGCTGTCAGAGGGGCAAAGAGATTCACCAAGCTGGATCTCCGAGGAGCCTACCATCTTCTAAGAATTAAAAAGGGTGATGAGTGGAAGACCGCTTTTAGAACACCCTTTGGTCACTACGAATATAGAGTAATGCCATTCGGACTCACCAATGCCCCTTCCATTTTTCAAAGGTTCATGGATTCTATCTTTTCTGATCTTTTGCAACAAACAGTGGTGGTGTATCTTGACGACATTTTAATCTTTTCTGTTCATCCAGAGGAACACTCTAAGCATGTTCGCCAAGTTTTAGAGAGACTCTGACAACACCATTTATTCTGCAAACCTGAAAAGCGCAAGTTTGATCAGACGGAAGTAAAATACTTGGGATATTGCATTAACCAAACTGGAGTCGCCATGGATTCAGACAAGGTGCAAGCTATATTGAATTGGCCATCTCCTTCTTCCATCAAGGAGACTCAGTGTTTTTTGGGATTAGCCAACTTCTATCGACAATTCATAGCAGACTTTGCCTAGAGAACCAGCTACATTACTCAAACCCTTAAAAAAGAACATCTAAAGAAGGGCTTTTGTTGGGCACAAGATGCAGAGTTAGCCTTTCAGGATTTAAAGAAAGCCTTTATTCAAGCCCCTATTCTACGACACCCAGACACCAGCAAACAATTCATTGTTGTCGCAGACGCCTCAGAAAGAGCCATTGGGGCTGCCTTATTGCAAAGACAAGACGATGATGATTTAGAACACCCTGTATTCTACCTGTCACACATTTTATCCGATTCCAAGCGGAACTATTCCGTGTTGGAACGTGAATTACTCGCCTTAAAAACCGCTTGCACAGAATGGAGACACTTTTTGATGGGCTCAAAGGAACCTTTTGAAGCCCGGACAGACCACAGAAATCTACAGTGCTTAAGAAACTTTCAGTGTCAAAATAGCCGGCAGACTCGATGGGCTTTCTTTTTCAGCCAATATGACTTCTATATCACTTACATCCCTGGTTCTCAGAACATCCTTGCGGATGCCTTGTCCCGACGTTACCCTGAGTGCGGCGATTCTACTGTACAGAACCTATTTGACAATAACAAGATCATTGGGGTAGTACAGACTTTTTTAGACCAAGTCAAGTCCGAATATGCCCGTCTAGAAGAGACAGAGCTGAATAAGTTCCGTCCGCAACTGCATATAGATCAAGGCTATTATTATCATGATAAGGCCCTGTTCTTACCCACTAAAATAGTACAAACTGAAGCCTTACGTATGTGCCAAGATTCCCCTATCGCAGGTCATCGAGGAATGAAAGCTACCCAAGAACTTCTGCTTCGCTCCTTCTGGTGGCCAACTCTCAAGACAGATACTGAGGAATATGTAACATCTTGTCCTATATGTGCTCAAGCCAAGACACCCCGTACCAAACCAGTAGGATTACTCCGCCCACTACCAGTTCCCCCAGGTCCATGGCACACTATCTCCACAGATTTCATGTGCGCATTACCCTCTTCAATGGGAAATCACGTAATAATGGTAACCGTGGACTCCTTCACCAAGATGGCTCACTTCACGGCCTTAAGAAAGTTACCAACGGCAAAAGAATTGGGTCAAATCTTTAAACAAGAAATCTTTCGGCTTCATGGATTACCTCAGGTCATTATATCGGATAGGGGTCCTCAGTATATCCCCCGATTCTGGAATCAATTCTGTAAGACATTGGGAATCAAGGTGGCCTTATCATCTGGGTTCCACCCTCAAACCAACGGACAGACGGAACGACTTAATCAAGGTCTCAAACAATTTTTACTTAGTTTTGCAATGCTCCGCAGAGTAATTGGGCTACCTATTTACCGCTTGCAGAATTCTCCTATAACAACTCCATACACAGCGCCTCAAAGGTCTCTCCCTTCTATGGCTCCTACGGTTTCCATCCCAAGGCCTTTCCAACTCCCCTGACCCACTCCCACCTTAGCTCTGTTGTCTGTGTGTATGTCATTATAGTCTCACTATTGTTCTCCATGGTGTGTTGTGCTTCTAGAGCCCTTCCTGCCTGCCCTCCATGGTCAGTTTGCTGCTCCAGCCCCGCCCCTTCCCTCTATTTTCCATGTGAAGGCCTCTATACCATCTCTTCTGCCTTGTCCATTGTTGTGCTCCTGCCCCCTCCCTCTTGCCCTTCATGATCTGTTATGCTGCAACTGTCCCTCCTGTCTGCCCGGTATGGTCAGCTTGCTGCCATTGCCTCTTTCCCCTCTGCCGTCTGTTTTCCATGTACCCTCCCTATTGCTTTCCATGGTCTGTTGTGCTGCAATGCTGTCCTGCTTGCCCTATGTGGTGTATTGTGCTGCTGCAACGCCAGACGCCTGCCCTGTAAGGTCTATTTTGTGCCCCTGGCCATCTACTTCGTTCAAGTCCATGTCCCTAACCCCATTCCTCTTGCCCTCTTTGATCCAATGTACCATACTTGCCAACACTGTGAACTTGGTAAGTGGGACATTTCGGGAAAAAAATAAACTGCGAAATTGATTTCCCCCATTGACTTACATTGAAAGAGAGATTTTAGTGTGGCATCAGATAAAATAAAGTCTTTTTCGGTTTAAAACCATCGAATGTCTCCTGCCTGAATCGGGTCTTTTGCCATCAATGGTTGTACTGCCACGCTTCCTTCTGCCCTCAATGATCCATTATATTGCCACAGCCTCTCTTGGCTGTCCTTCATGGGCGGTTGTTGCCCCTCCTTTCCCATGCCCTCCATGGTTCGTTGTGCCACCACTGCCCCTCCCACCTGCCCAGTGTGGTCAACTTGTTGCCTCTGCACCCTCCTCCCTGCCCTCAATTATCTGAGTCCATATCCCTGACATCCTTCTCCCCAGGGTATTGTAATGAACAACTAGATTTCTAGCATTCAGTATTTATTACAAAAGTGTGGCACACCTGACGTCATTTTGATGTAATCGAAAGTGTAATACATAAAGCCCTTTAAAAATTACAAAAATGAGAGGGTCTTATTCCCATAGAAATTATGGTTAGTGCTCTAAAAACTGGAATTAAAAACATATTTTCTGAATTCTCAAATAGCAACAAAGCACTGTTAGATTATTTGCCATATTGATGTTTTTTTAATCCAGGTGATCACTTGATTAAATGTTACATTTAAAAGAGAGAATGTGGCTTAACAGTCAGAGCTGCAGACTTTGCAACTGGAGAACCAGGTTTGAGTTTTGGCGTCAGCTCATCATCTCCTAATCTCCCCATACCTAAAGACCAAAAGGAGTGTGTCCTTTTGTAATGTAACTGATGCTGGTGTAAAGCACTCCAATACCTTCGGATCAAGTCTGCACTATATAAAACTGCAAAAAAATGAAAATACTAAGTGTTCTGCACACTTCTGTTATTGGGCTACATTTGAGTTATATCTGGTGGCTATTTTAGGAGACTTATTTGTTAGGATGCTCCCTAATCTCCTCATTTACTGCAGTATCCTCAGTAAAAATGCCTTCAGTTTTCTACTTTCATTCCATCAAGATGGCAGTCAGATGTGCCACACTTTTAGCATAATTTCTGAATGTTAGCACTCTAGTTGCTAGTCTGCTGCTGGTGTTGAAAAGTGCATGTTTCAGTCTACATGTAAGAATGTTTTAATGAAACAGAAGAGGAAGATATTTGAGAACTCATTTAAAATGTGTATTTTTCTTTCTAAAGCACTACTATAATTTCTATGACAAAATGAAACCCCTCATTTTGCTCCTTTGTAAATAAAGTGTTTTAAGTTTCACCAGTTTGATTCAATCGAGATGGCTTCAGGTGTGCCACACTTTTGTCATCCGTAAAACTGTTAGTGCACTAGTTCTTCTTTAGAACACTCAGAGGCTTCAGTAGCACACAAAAGAATCAACTGACAGGCTGCTCCTGTTTGAAGTGTGTGTAACTGAGAATGTCAGACTTCATTCTCATGTGGCTGAGAAAGATAATGCGTATTTACAGAAAATATGCTGTCATTTCAGCTTCTGGGGCACCTTTCATAACCTCTATGGGAAAATAATGAGAAAACAGTTGTCTCTCAGACATGATTCATGAAATCCCAGCAGGCTTTTACACAGAGTAAAATCAGCTTAGAAACACACGATTTATGTTGTAACTAAAATCTGTTATCACCCTTTATACATTCTCTTTTTTGTGACCCTTGAAACCTGCCATTCACTGTAATGCATTTCAATGGGGTGCTATCATGTATATTAGTCCCAAAATGGCTGCCACTACTTTCCGGTTGAAGTGCTGACAGCCAATCATATCTCACCATGAGATCAGTGCTTAAGCTCCACCCAGATATACAGATTTCCTTTTCCTTTAATATCTCAAAAACCAAAAAACAGAAAACAAAAAACAAAAAGTGTGTTTTGTAGACCAAGAGCTTCCTTCCTGACAAATTTGGTGTAATTCCGTTCAGAAGTTTGGGCTGCAGTTGTGCCTAAAATCTCAACAGGAATTAACATGTGAAACACACTTCTTTTGATCCTCCTTTTTCTCAGCCCCCGCTTGACGGATCACCTCCAAACTTTCCATGCACAACAAGACCCTAGATGACACTTTGGCCCATATTTATACTTTTTTAGCGCCCCATTTGCGCCGCTTTTTTGACGCAAAAACGGCGCAAACTTGCAAAATACAATTGTATTTTGCAAGTTTGCGCCGCTTTTGCATCAAAAAAAGACACAAATGCGGCGCTAAAAAAGTATAAATATGGGCCTTTGTTTTGTAAAGTTTCATTAAGATTCGTCAAATGCTGCCAAAGATATAGCCAAGTCAAAAAAACTCTTATCCTATGGAAACTAGGTTGTACCTATAACTAACTATTGGCAACCCCCAGTAGGATATATATATGTATATATATATACATATTATATAGGAGCAGCAAACAAATGTAGTCAAGGCAGCACGCACAACTGCTGGTGCTAGCGTATGGGCGGACTACTTCACCCATCTCATATCACATGGCAAAACAATTTCGCTGCACTCCCAGGTGTTTTAGATCTCTTGTTTATTTAGTCACATATTGCAATCTGTTCACAATCACTGACGCGTTTTGACTAAGCAGTCGTTTTCAAAGTGGAACAGTTGTTATTCTAATTATTTCCTCTTGTTATCCATACAGAGGTAATATGGGACTCGTGGTACAACTCACAGTTCGCAAATGTGAGTACACATATTGAACTCAAACTCCTGGGCCCCTTTAAACATTCTTCAGAGCCACATCGATCCGGAGGCATCCTTTTTAAGAAATACTAATTTCATTTGGTGAGGTTTGCAGAAAGACTTCAGAGGCAAAATAGAAGTCCATGCCCATCCGGGCTTTTCATAGTCTCCCAGTATTCAGTATACTTGCAAAGATTTGTATCTCTCTACATTTCTGCATTTAAAAGTCCTCACGGCCTCAGGCGCTGCTACCATCAATAAAACAGCAAACAAATATGGTCAAGGTAGCACGCTCAACTGCTGGGGCTAGTGTATGGGAGGACCACTTTACCCATTTTAGATCATACATGACAAAACAATTTTGCTGCACTCCCAAGTGTATATATATGTATATGTATATATATATATATATATATATATATATATATATATATATATATATATATATATATATATATATATATATATATATATATACACACACACACACACATATATATATATACACACACACACTTAGTTTTTTACTCCTAACCACCCTTTTCCTCTTACCACAACTAAACCCTAAGATACCCTTACCACCCCAAAACCCTAAAATTTACCTTACTACCCTTTACCACTACCCACTCCTAAACAACTCAGTGAGGCGTTAGTTCAAGATTTTCCCTAAGACCTTTGCTATGTATGGAAGCAGGGAGATCAGCCCGTTTGTGAGCAAGGAGAGGTGTACCAAGGATTTCTTGAGCAAGGGAACAACTGTAGAGTGTTTCAAACAATCTGGAGTGGTTGCTGAGGAGATAATTGTGTTCACGATTGGTGTGAGCATCGTGCTGATGGGTAGAAGTCCATTGGAGTTGCATTGTGGGGGCACAGGTCCTATGAGGCCCCAGAGTGGATGGACTTAATTGTAGAGGCACTTTCATGTAGAGTGATGGAAGTCCATGAGGATAGAGCTGGGTCTACAGATGACGTTGGGAGTTGATTGACGAGGTCTGTTGGGTCTGGTTGCAGGCTGAAGTTAGTATAGATGGTGTTGATTTTGTTGCTGAAGAATGAGATGTTACTGTAGAGGTCCTGCGAGATGGTAGTTGGGTTAGAGGTGGTCACAGGTAAGGTGACGTTTGTTACAATGGTGAAGATTTCCTTGCTTCTGTTGGAGCTTGAGTTGATTCTACACATTCCTTAAGAATGTGGAAGCTAAGCAAAGGGGAGGGGAAGCCTTCATCCTCAGCACCAAACTCAGGTACACCAAGCTTTCAACCAACTGGCCTCTTTCGAGAGTGCAACTGCCCACTGTACTTTTAACCATTGCTCCTTAATTACTGCTGTGATCTCCCTTCCCTTTTGGCAATATCTCTTCTTTCTTGGAGTAATTCCTGAAACTGACCTTACACCTCTAGGGAATAGATGACAAAATTCTTAGAATCAACAAGCCTCAGGCTTCATTCGAGCGCTGCCCAGTCTGACTCTTGTAGCTGGTTATACTTTAGACCAATTCGGCAAACACAACATAGACACAATGTGTAAATCAACTCACAGCCATATTCTGACATCTTTTTCACCTCCCTCAATGTAGCAAACATGCTCTACCAACCCACAACCAATCAAATCGAGCTACAAAGATTGTCCGACTTTTGGCGAGGGATCTGTGGGCAGGTCAGTTCTCATTTGATTTAATATCGTTCAGAGGTAGCGTTGGGAGCTTCAATTATATAAGTGAAACAGTCCAATTACCTCTCAAAGGGATTATCCATACAGTGATAAAATGCAAGGTGAGCTAATCAGTTTTTGGTAATTTGACACAAAAGGACCTCAGGCACATTTCCCATGCGAGACATCTTAAAATAACTAACTCGTAATAGAAGTGAGGTGCTCTGGCTACTGCATGACTTAATACTTCTTGTTGTGCCACGCTGAAATAGACATCAACATTTAAGATGACGCGGAGTAAATACTACTGATCATAAAAACAAAGCAGGAAGAGAAACATGATAACTAAATTATCATAGTTTTTTTATTCAGTTCCTTAGTACAACAATATACTTGTATACCTATCCAAGCGGGGATTGTATGGCAGATCAGCAGATCACACAGTTAATGAACAAAAGATTTCAAAGAACTCTGTTACAATTATAATTAAATTGTACTGAAATATCTTATAAAGGCTTTGTGGATATTAAATCATGGTAGGATAAAGATAAATTTGTCATCTCCTTCACTGGGACTTCAGTACTTAGCACAGCTGTCTGTCCGAGGTATAATTTCTCATGCCCTGTAAAAGCTTGCCTGACTTTACAATGGCTGCTGTGATTTTGCTTCTGTTTCTCAGTGTCATATTAGCATAGTTTGTTTAATTTAACGACATGTGTGCAAAGACGTCCACGGTCAGCAGCCAGGCTGTTCAATGATCTATCTGTTTGTTGCTTCCTTACATGGGGAGATGCTCTACTGCAGCAGCCTTTGCATTACAGCTCCTCTTTGCGGAATGCCATGTTGTTACTGTTACCATGGTGGACTGGCTTGACACGACGAACTTTCTGACCCTCTCTTTTCAGAATCTCTTCAACCATCGTATCGTGGAATCCTTCAGTTTTATCCTACGGTACAGATAACATATAACATTATGTTTCTCTGTTGGAAAAAAAACTTATACATACAGCTAATGACAAATCATGAGTATGAGCAGTTAATTTAATATTCAAACGCCCATGGGTGCTGTAAACTTATCACTACCGCTGAGTGGTCATTTATCTCTCAGTGCCAATGAACCTGTGGCTAATGTTAGTACAAAACACCCAGGTGCATGTCCTCAGACGGGCAAGGGGTTGCATAAATACACGTTTGTAAAAATAAAAGCCTCAACATGACAAAATAGCCATATACTGGTTGCAGATAGGATCAAAGTAGAATGAGTGGGTGTTGTGCAGTACCCCAGGTGATTAGTGGACGCTCTTGACCAATGCCTGACGAGATGACTGTTCAGTGGGACAATGACAAATGATCAGTTGCAGCTGGCGACTGGGAAAAGTGGAAGGGCAGGGGGAACAAAAATAAAATATACATATTTTTTAAAAAAACACAAAAAAACGTACCTTTTCCACATGTCCACACCTCTGCTCTCTGCCGTGCTGCAGGCACATACTCCCAGCCTGCCCTGCGGCCAATAATGTTGCTGCTCAGAGCAGCATTCTGATTGGCTGGAGTGCCCAGCCAGGGCCTAGCCCAACAAAGCCGCTCCAATGCTGACTGGGAGCCTAGGCTTCCTCTCTCCAACTTGGCAACACAGTGCCGGGTTGGAAAGAGCCCTTGTGCGAATGTGTGTTTGGCTGGATCGAGACAGCCGGCCAAACATACATGCACACTGAGGGGAGTGCTCTGTGCACTCCCCTCACTGCTCGTCACCCCCATGCCCCCTCCCTTTTAAAAATAAAACGATAATAAACACAGTTTATTATCGATTTATTTTTAAATGTTCTCAACTCCTGTTGCTTGCGGGGGGCAACGCTCCATCGTCATAGCAACTGACTAGCCACAGTGACAAAGCAGGCATCTCAGAATCTAAAATTCTGTGAAACAGTTCACAGACCACCAACAGAGGTTGGTTTTATTCTCAGGAGACAGTAAAACTCACTTCATCCGACAATATCCATAGCAGATGAAATTACTGCGAGTCTATTCACAGATAACTATATTAAAAAGTAGGAAATCTATTCCTATACTCATATGTTTTGAGCAGGTTTCTGATTTTTTGGAGCCATACATTAAATCCCTGGCGTACTCCAGATAGTATGCAACAGTTGTAGATTTCATGGAGTAATCCAAAGCATAACATTTCCACCTGCAAACATTTCACAGGATGGAGATGAACTCCTCATTTGTAAGTGATGTCCGAATTTACATACATACACATATAACCCTTTTCCACTCCAACTGTAAATATTGTATCCTATGGCGGTTATCCTGATTTAAAATAGGCGCTGTCCTTCTTTGCCACTTTGGAACGGTGTTTACATTTATTTGGCAGCAGCAAATTTGCATGCATTTTCAGGGTGAGAAACTTCCTGCAAGAGGTTTCTAAATACACGTAAACTTACTGGTTTGTGTTTTTTTGTGTTCATCTACAAGGGATGCCTTAACCAGAAATGCAACTTTAAAATTTCCAGATACCCCCACTCAGTCAAAAGGTCCTCCATTTAACCAACCTATATGCACCAGCCTATACTAACTAACATCTGCCATTTATTTCCTAAGGCAACTAAGGTGTACATAGTATTTTCTTGATTTCTTTTTCATCTGCTAAAATGCCAAGATACATTTAATCTGAAAGAAGGATCACGGAAATAAGTACATTTGTAGCTTGCTCCAGGTTGCTGGGCACCATATTCTCAGTCCTATTCTTTCATTTAATAAACTAGAGCCCTCTGTGAGCTGTAGTCTTTTCTTGCTTCAGTTAAGCAATGCATTTGATAACAAATGAATTTGCACTTGTAAAAGGATTTACTCACAACGGATGGAGAGAAGTCATTGTAAAGACTTGAACTTGGCCTTGAACTTCGTGAATGTCCACAAATGTGTACGTTCGTCATTGTGTGTGTGGGTGTTTTATTTCCTGGCCCCATGGAGCACTGTACTACTGTATTAAAGAAGAAGGCCTAGACACTTGTTCGCACCCTTCTGTAATACAGCTAGTGCCAGTGCACATAGTGCATCGGCCCTGTCTTAGGGGGTCATTCCCTTATTAAAATCTGGGCATGGCCCTATGGCAATGAGGCAAACACTTTGCTTCTGGGTGGCACACTGACAGTGCAACCCCCGCAAGGGGGTCCCATGGATGTCCCAGACATCCCCCTGCAGCAGGCGGGTTCAGTCACTCACTGCACCTGCCTGCTAGGGCATCTCATTCCCTCTTTAAAGTGCAGGTGGGCGTCACCTGGACAGAGAAAGACAGAGAGAATGATTCAAACAGCCTCTCTGTATTTGACGAATGTGCTGCGCCTGGGGTCCCTGCATTACTTGTATTAGGGCGCACTGTGCCTATTAGCACCCGGCTCACTTTATGGTGCGAGGAGGCACAAACAGGGATAGTGCACCTGATACGTAATATGGGCCCTGGAAACCTTTGACTGTCACATATCTCTTGGTGTACTTCTGAAAGGTTTGGGCATTCCCAGACAATAAATCTGCACCTATTGATAGTCTGCTTTGTGGGTGCTGGTTCCAACTGATCTTGAGAATCTGCCCCACAAAGTTTAATCTAGACTGAGCAAAATGTAAACCTGCCTGAGTAATATCTTAACGTCAAAGAAACAACAGTACTGAACTTTCGCGTAAGTATTAAGTTTCAAGTAAGTATGATTATAACAGAGGAAAATTATCCACCTGAAATGCAGAAAGCACATTATTGCTAATGACGTCATCATTCCACAGAGAGTACTAGTTAGACATGAATACTAATCTTTCCTCTACGTCATATTTTATTTAATCACCAAAGGGGCTGGATATGAAAATATGAAACCTTCATCAATACATCATCCTTCCTTTTCCCTGTCTGTTCACCCTCTGCCCCTTTAATTGTACATGCTTCTCTGTTGTCTAATCATATCTATGTTGTGTGAGACCGTACTCGTGCCTGTACATTAGCTGGCTACGTGCATCAGCCTGTTTGTTGGCTTGTAGCGCGAGGCCGCTCTTACTCGCTTGCCCTGCCAGTTCTCTCACTCTTCCACTCTTAACTCTGGTCCTGACTGCACACAGTGCTTGCCCATCAGCACTCCCAGTTTATACCTCATCGCCTCCCCCATCCCTCTTGCAGCCTGTTTATCTCACCTTCGTCCTCCAACCTGATGACTAACATCGGCTACCAACTCCCACCCTGTTGCGGGAAATACCATTCCATTCACAGGGCTCCTTCCCTTCTTCCACATCTAGCTCTGAAATGGCCTTAGAGCAGCATAGAGTGCTTGCTACACATGCAAACAACACAAGATAACCTATGTCTTGTGTGTGTGAATGGGTGACTGCATTTCAGGAGGTATATATCTATGGTAATTGTTGGCCAGTGCGCATGTGTGCCTGTCTGCAGTTGTGTGTCAACTTTGTGTGTGAGGATGTTGTGTTGGCATGTGTACGTACGTGTACATGCTCTATAAAAAAGTAAAACCTATTGGTTTTGTCAGTGTTTGTATGCAAGTATGAATGTGTGTGGCATTTGCAGAGCATTTGTATAGATGGTGTTTTAATTACAGATGCACCTGGAGACACCAGAGGGGACGAGTTTATCAGCCAGATAAGCATGGGTGTGTGTTGTGCTGGCTTTGTGGATGATGCAGATGATTTTAATGATGGTGCAAGGGGACAAAGAGAGGAAGTGGAGTTCGTCATTATTTGTTATACAATATTATGCATTTAATACAGAGATCTTCCAATAGTCTGTCGATAGGTATTGTACTGTTTGACAATTCTCTTTGGGAGTACAATCACTAGTTTAACGTGTGCATGGAGCAATAAACAACACACTTTACAGCATCTCGTGGCCTCATATTGAGTAGCTCTTTACAGGTGGTTTATAACTGTTTTAAAGTCAAAGGTTAACATTTCCTCCTTTTGGAACAGTCTAAAGGAAATTGTACAGTAGTTTAAATAGGATAATTAAGTATTTAAGAAATATGATGTGTCCTTAATAGAAACTGTGTTGTCACAATCTTTTTTTAAAGTTCATCGGTTGAATGATGCTTTAGACTAGTGGTTCCCAAACTTTTTAGAACCACACCCCAACTTTTAGGTTGACAAAAGTTTGCGACCCAAGCAGCTTTAATGGGCATGAGGCGTGTGATTTTTTAATGTAACTAAAGCATTGTGTGGTAGCACCTTGACATTATCAACAGCACATTTTCCATTGAAATGGTCACTAAATTTGCACAAAGATACAGTTTTACAAATAAAATGATACTGCATGCAAATGACAATGTGTGGAAATCGGGTATCAGTGACTATTTATAGATCACCAAGTAAAGTGTCAGAATTTGTTTATATCCTATTTAAATCTCTGTTGGCATCAAATTTCAGAATTACAAAAAATTGCTTAATTTTTGCTTTATTGACTGTTGAATGCGTACAAATTACTTACAGGTGTTTACATATTATTGTGTTACAAAGAATTACATCCTACAGTCTTTCCTTTCACACTCCCAGTATCCTAGGAAGATTGTCACATAATTAATTCACTTTACTTTTTTTCTCTAAGTGCAAAATGAGAGGAGTCTGTAAACACCAATCCCCAATCTAAAAAACTAAGCAGAAATTTGTCAAAAGGCATAGCCTGACATTTGACCTCTGCTTTTGAAGCACAGCAAATGTGATGTGATAAATATAGAATTTAAAGGCATCTTTGTGTAGTGCTTGGACTTTCGAGACCCACCAAAAATTAGCTGTGACCCACAGTTTGAGAAAGGGTGCTTTCGACTGTTAACCAAAATATTTGGAGGAATTTCTAAGGGTCTGTTATTAAATACACATTCTGCCAACGTGGCACTCAGGGTGACGCACAAATAATTTTGTCCATGATCTGCAAAGACATATTTTTTGTCAAAAGGAAAGATAGATCCTGCTGATTGACAACAGGTATGCACTGCCAGTTCTAGAAAATTCCTTCCAGGAAGTGTGCTCTAATCTGACATCCTAGAGCACTGGTTACCAGGTTTTCGAAAATGTATGTGAAATGTAGGTGTAGAGTGAGCTATAGCAGGTGTGCAGCTCGAACAAATACATTCTCTTCAAAATGACCCATTCTGTCTTGTCTCCGCTGTTGTCTTCTCGTGAACATTCCATATGGGTGAGGATTACATGTTGACCAGTGTTTCACATGCTGTTTGATCTAGGACCCAAACTACAGTTTTTATTTGGGTGCCTGTGCAATTTAAATATGGGAAGGCTGAGGGAGCCCCAATAAACTGAAAGAAAAAAAAACACAGAGCTAAAAATGTAATTCACAAATTACTAGATCCAGTAACTTTTTCGAGTTTCAAGAAAGGCAGGAAATTAATTCTTCTAAAGTGATTCTTCTGAATGGATATGAAAGATACACAAAAAACAAGCACTGGCAATGCCAATTTGTCTGGTTTGAATGAATGCTGTACGGTAATGTGAAACATTACAGGTCAATAGAGTATGTATTTGTGTGGCAGCAAAAAACTGTAGAATAATATTGGTGTTGGTTAAAAGGCCAGGTGGAATTTGCACTGTCCAGTCATATGTAAACATCCATGCAGATTATTGACTGCCATCCTCCCATCAATGCTGCTGCCAGAGAAAGACAAACAGAATACATTATCTGGTTATCTGTGACACTTTTACAGCATTGCAATGTCATGTATGTGCCCCAGAAAGTTCAAGCTCAGCCACCTGGATAAATAAACAAAATGATCGCAGCGAGGGGAGGGAAAACACTTTTTTGTGGAAGTACACAACTTCTGCCCATCAAAACTAGTACTCCTGGCTCTCAACATGTGGGCGTAACCAAAGTCCATCTCTAGTGGTACTCACATAATTGTCTGTCAACACCTATGCTGTCAAGCCAGATCATAACCAACTGTCTTCATTATTGCAGCAGTCACATCAGAGCAGCCGGTTAGTTTAAACTAAGTCATTCTTTTACAGAAAATTCAGGAAATTATTTCTCATCTTGAGTCAAGAATAGCTGCACGTCCAGGGGTGGCTGTGAAAGAAATGTATAAGTCTAGCTCTGAAATATTTGTCTCAAAATTTTAAATCTCTTAAATGGAATACTGTTTTATGCTGAAAACATTCCTTCTTGTTGGAACAAAGTTGTAATTTCATTAATTTGGAAACCCAACAAAGATCCTAAAAGTTGGGATTCCTAGGGGCGTATTTCTTTGCTTAGTAGCCATTATAAAATCTCCTAAGGCATATTGGTCAATTATCTAAGTTGGTGAGTGGTACTATAAGTGAAGACTAAAACGGTTGTATTGTGGTCGCATCCTCATGCCATAACATACTCTAATGGTGGGTCTGACTGATTAAGCTGTCTCTGGCAAGCTACACTTTGGTAGAGGCTAAAGCCTTTGATGGGGTTAATTGGATTTGCCTCTAGGAGGTCCTTCAAGGATTCAACTTTGGATAGCACTTCGTATAGGTAGTGAAGGCTATATACCGATCAGCTAAAGCCAACATTTTGGTGAATGACAGTTTAGCACATACCTTTATAATTGAAAGTGTGGCTAGAAAGGGGTGCCTCCCTCTTGTTACTTGTTTATCAAACGTCTGCCATAATTATAAAAATAAAGGCAGGATACAGGAGTTATCCCTTTTCAATGTAGAGACATTAGGTAAAAGATAGCACTCTATGAGGATGGCTTAGCGATTTACACATACAATCCACACAATACAATTCCATGAATGGAGAGAATAGTTCAGGAACTGAGGGCCAGATGTAGTAAAGGTTTTTACCCATTCTGTGTCTATGGGGAAAAGAGTTCGTACATATGGCCCTTGGCTCTTTATCTGGCTATTTAGAGACACATACACACACCACACCCACACACCCACAACACTATAAAACACACCCACAACAAGGATCTCTCCAAGCTTCAAGGCAAATTGTGTCTGGAGCTAGAAAGAAATCAAACTCTTGTGGGAAAAGCTGAGGTGATAAATTAGAAACGTGGATTTGTCCCTACCAGGTTTTCTGTATTACCGTTAGGCTTTTCATCTTAATAACCTAAAATGTCTGATAGACTGCACAAGAGGATATACATTTTAATACAATATTGAGAGCTGTGCTAAACGGCTAATTTTTGCACGTTCCCCCCCCCCTAAATTAATCTGACTTCATTTAAAGAATTAAAGGGATTACAAATAGTATCCAAAAGTTTTTTAATTGTTATGAAAGTATTGAGAAATTCTTATTAGTCCATGTTGGATCCCACTTGGGACTCTCTAGGAATGCCAGAACGTCTGAATGATGCCCTTATTCTTCAACTTCCAGTTACTGAGATTAACTTTTAAGGTCACATTTTAGACCTGAATAAAGTTAGCTCATGGGGATCTTTAAGTACTCTAACTCAGTAATCCTTATCCAGATAAGCTGGCCTCATGAATCTCAACAAAGAAAAAGGACAAATGGGAATAGAATTGCAAGAAATACCCCGGAACAAAGAAGTTAGTAAATGGCATAGAGGGGTCATGTGAGGTGGCAGAAAGGAGGATGTCCCCTGCGTAACAGCTGTAGGTCAATGACTTGCCAAAGCAGGAGAGCAACGTCTAATGTCAAGTATCAATTAACATGTTGTATTCCACCATCAAATCTGCTACACGTAGAAGAAACCATGTCTCCACCTCCCAAGAAAATTGCAAAATTAGGTTGAGGAGCAGATGCCCTATATCTGCAGTGCAAGAAAGTTAATGTGATGGTCTTCAGCTTTACGGCCCTACTAGTGTGATGTGAGTATTTGCGTATCCTCTCTAGTCAGACAAAACACAGAGCGAAGTGTAATTTTGGTTTTCTTTGAAGTGGTCAATTAATTTAGACACAATGCCACAGATAAAACAAAAAATATTTTTATATTTTATATTGCTGACAAGAAGCGAAGTTTGCAATAAACTGGTTTCACATCAAGTTCCAGCAACAGTTGTGAGCGGCAATCTGTTAAATTAGCCTGCAAACTAGATGCTGCTTGTAGCATGTAGTTTGCATCAAGAAAGAAACCATTCTTTTGGCTTACCCTTGAAAACTTATTATGGGAGTGAAAACATGGTGATACATATTATGTGTAGATTGGTTAGCTTGGAGTTTGAGGACACTGCTGTTAGGCATAGACTCACTCTAGTGTGCTTACTGTCTCTGAAGGGCTTGGGAGGGCATCACACGAGCAATGGCATACTAAGATGCTGTTAGAAATGGAGTTTTTGGTTGGCAGTCAGGTTGCCCTCTGTCCAAGCAAGAACCCTCACTCTAGTCAGGGTAAGTCACACACAATCCAAAATCAGCCTGTGCTCACCCTCCGGTAGCTTGGCACGAGCAGTCAGGCTTAACTTAGAAGGCAATGTGTAAAGCATTTGTGCAATAAATCATACAACACCATAGCATAACACCACAAAAATACACCACACAGTATTTAGAAAAATATATAATATTTATCTGGGTATCTTCAGGTCAAAACGATCAAAGTTGCAATACGAATTTGTAAAGATATCACTGAAAAGTGATATTAAGTGTCTTTAAGTCTTTAAAAAGCAATAAAGTGTCTTTCAAGCACAGAGTACCTGGTTTCTGGTGGGAAATCTCCTCAGAGGGCCACAAGAGAAGAGATGCGTGGAAAAAGGGGTGTGTGCGTCGATTTCCTCTCAGCACACACAGACTTGCGTCGTTCTTTTCCACGCGGGGAAGTCGGGCGTCGTTTTCCGGCGCGCAGACAGTCTCTTTTTGTGGATCGCGGGGATTACCAGATGTCCCGGGTCTGTGCGTGGATTCTCCTGCTTATTTTCCGGCTGCGCGTCGTTCTGCGGGGCTGCGCGTCGAAGTTTCGATCTCACGGTAGGCGTCGCGTCGATTTCTCCTTGGAAGTCGGGCGGCGTTGTCCTTGCGAGGCCGTGCGTCGAAATTTTGGTCTCACGGCAGGCGTCGCGTCGATTTCTCCTTGGAAGTCGGGCGCCGTTGTCCTTGCGAGGCCGTGCGTCAAAGTTTCGCACTCACGGTAGGCGTCGCGTCGATTTCTCCTGGAAAGTCGGGCGGCTTTGTCCTTGCGAGGTTGTGCGTCGAAGTCTCGATCGTCCCGAGGGCGTCGCGTCGATCAGCGTCGGTGTGCGGCGTTTTTTTCTCGCCGCGAAACAAGCTGTGCGTCGAAATTTTCAGCGCACGGAGCGCCCAAGTGAAAGGAAGAAGTCTTTTTGGTCCTGAGACTTCAAGGAACAGGAGGCAAGCTCTATCCAAGCCCTTGGAGAGCACTTTCACAGCCAGACAAGAGTTCAGCAAGGCAGCAGGGCAACAGCAAGACAGCAGTCCTTTGTAGAAAGCAGACAGGTGAGTCCTTTGAGCAGCCAGGCAGTTCTTCTTGGCAGGATGTAGTTTCTGGTTCAGGTTTCTTCTCCAGCAAGTGTCTGATGAGGTAGGGCAGAGGCCCTGTTTTATACTAAGTTGTGCCTTTGAAGTGGGGGTGACTTCAAAGAGTGTCTAAGAAATGCCCCAAGCCCCCTTTCAGTTCAATCCTGTCTGCCAGAGTCCCAGTAGGGGGTGTGGCAGTCCTTTGTGTGAGGGCAGGCCCTCCACCCTCCCAGCCCAGGAAGACCCATTCAAAATGCAGATGTATGCAAGTGAGGCTGAGTACCCTGTGTTTGGGGTGTGTCTGAGTGAATGCACAAGGAGCTGTCAACTAAACCTAGCCAGACGAGGATTGAAGGGCACAACAAGTTTTTAGTGCAAAGAAATGCTCACTTTCTAAAAGTGGCATTTCTAGAATAGTAATATTAAATCCGACTCCACCAGTCAGCAGGATTTCATATTACCATTCTGGCCATACTAAATATGACCTTCCTGCTCCTTTCAGATCAGCAGCTGCCACTTCAACAGTGTATGAGGGCAGCCCCAATGTTAGCCTATGAAGGGAGCAGGCCTCACAGTAGTGTAAAAACGAATTTAGGAGTTTTACACTACCAGGACATATAACTACACAGGTACATGTCCTGCCTTTTACCTACACAGCACCCTGCTCTAGGGGTTACCTAGGGCACACATTAGGGATGACTTATATGTAGAAAAAGGGGAGTTCTAGGCTTGGCAAGTACTTTTAAATGCCAAGTCGAAGTGGCAGTGAAACTGCACACACAGGCCTTGAAATGGCAGGCCTGAGACAAGGTTAAGGGGCTACTGAGGTGGGTGGCACCACCAGTGCTGCAGGCCCACTAGTAGCATTTAATCTACATGCCCTAGGCACATGTAGTGCACTCTACTAGGGACTTACAGGTAAATTAAATAGTCAATCATGGATAAACCAATCCATAGTACAATTTACACAGAGAGCATATGCACTTTAGCACTGGTTAGCAGTGGTAAAGTGCTCAGAGGTCAAAAGCCAACAACAACAGGTCAGAAAAAATAGGACGAAGGAGGCAAAAAGTTTGGGGATGTCCCTGTCAAAAAGCCAGGTCCAACAGATGCCTACTGGGCAGGAATTGCACCTCTACTACAATGAAGTGAAGGACTAAGGCCCAAGATGATATACTGACATGGTTAAGGCTAGCCTCCCTTGAACATGTGGGAACATTAGGTCTGGCTACCAGGCAGCAGGAGCCCATAGCTCTTTCACAAGCTGTAAATGAGTCGGTTGGGACCTGACTAGTCAAGAGTGCCCATACATCACTACAGAAAGTACTATTTTAAACCGAAAAAGTTTACAACACACATTTTGCACCGTTATTTTTTATAAACTGTTTGCATTTTAGTTTATTCCTTTGCGCAGTGTTTCTTTTGGCCAGGTGGTTTTGGTTCTTTTAAATTCTCAGTTTCTTTTCCAATGGGAACATTTATTAGGTCTGGGTACAAAGTACATTAACTGTCTGGCAGATTTCTAGGCCGTCTCAAAACAATAAACAGTGACAAAGGCTAAGGTCCAATCGATTTCTGTAAATGTTTCTTTACAGTGCTACTGTAAATGTCAGTCATAACGAGTTTTGCCTCCTTACTGGTATTATATTGGCACATTATGTGCACAGTCTTCATGAGGCAGCACACATTGCACATCTGTCTCTCACACGTCCTCATCCATCACACCGATGAGCATTGCATCCAATAACACAATAAGCATACCTCAGCAATCATCACACAGACAGGGAATCTCCTCCCACAATGGTGCAAAGCTGTACTCTCTCACCCACACACCTACTCCGGATACCATGCTGCCCAGGTGGACAAGGGCTTCAGAACGGGGGTATTAAGTGCTGTACAAATCCTATATTACAATACACTACTCACTTATCTATAAGCTGCATTATTGAATGAATGGGTGACTTCATGGATGAATGGTTACATGTATGGTTGGATTAGTGAATGAATGATGTGATGGAGGAGAAAGCAGCCACCTGCTACAAATTAGACCTTGGCTGTTCCATCACCCTGTCCTAAGCCATCCATGCAGTGACTAATATTGCTCACTATTTCATCTAGCTATCGCAGCACGTATTCACTCCCCATTCAGGCACCCATACACTCACTCATTCTTGCAGTCACTCATCAATCCATCCAATCACTCATTCTTCTATCCTTACACTCAGTCACTCATGCTTTCATCCATTCACTCACCCATCAGTTCACTCCAACTCCTCGCGTTCACCCATTAGTGATCCACCCAATCACATACAATATTTGCTAGTCAGTGAAGGAGCACACTGATTAAAAATCAATCGTGTACACAACTAATGGCTTTGTGAATGCTTGCTTGGCACGGCGCTATCACCATTCATGACACACATATCATATGGTATAGTTACCCTTTTGTCAGTCTCCTTCAGGCACTGGCTTCTTTTGCTCTGGATCCTCCATCCATTGGCTTAGAATATTGTCATAACCTCATCTTGCAGGATGTAGTCCCCCCGTAGTTCTATTGGTTGTTTGGGGTGTGTTTTCCACCTCTACTGAAATGCACAGAAGACTGTTTTGCAGCACAACTTAGGTAACGAGCAGATAAGCTGCAGAATGGAAGTGATGGCAAGCCAGCTGAAAAAACGATTCTGCAGCAAAGAAAGCAGCCATTTTATTCTGTTGCATTCGTTTTTTCAAACGCTTTTGTTTGCACTCGTTCCACAGAACTCTAACAAGTATTGTTTTAGTGCCTGCCAAGCACAATGCAGACCCCTTGACTTTGCCAGTGCTTGTTTTAGTGTTGGTGTCTAATGATCTGTGTCTCAGTGTGGGTTTTGATGTAACCACTATAAGTCGATCCCATTGTCCATAAACAACGTGGACCAATTAAACTCAGCTGAAATCGTTTGTATCTGGAATGTCCCTAGGAGTGAAAACAGTGGCCGGCAGTTTCGGTTCTGACTTCAATGCCAATCAGCTGCAGTCCCAGACTTCTCGCTTCTGCTAGGAGGCAAAACCCAGTTGTCTGGTTGTAGATGGCTTCTCCTGGGTTCATCTACTGCACGCTGTTTTGGACATTCAACCATAAACACCAGGTGGCAAAAGCAAGATGATAGGATATAAATTCCTAGAGAAACTAATAAACACCAATGTCTGTAGCGAGGAGATGTAGCCTGGGTTATCTCACAAGTGTTGTATACATTTTTGAAGGTTTTTCATTTTATTGTTAAACACATTTTCTAGCCATAGCCGAATTATATTTAAACCATACTGCTCAACAGTACATAAATTATTCTCTTACAAACTGGTTAGCAGTCTCTACTCAGTGAAACCCAATACGTTTACTGCGTGGTTGCTTAGCGACTGGTAATTGTGTTTGCTTTACTAGGAGGTTGTCAGGTCAGCAGTACGCCATCTTGTTGTTCGGGCCTACCCGCAAGGCCCGGGAGCAGCAGGTCTATAGGGGACAAGAAAACAATGTGCTGGCAGGCAGCGGAGAAAACTTGTGCACGAAGAAACTCGATGCATAAATGTACACTTAAGTTTAAGGTTAACCAGCCCACTGGTCCCCACCTTGTTGGAGGAGCGGGATTCCCCGTTTTAAACTAGCTATGCTACACACATGTCCTATTTGGACAGATGTCCAGTGCCTTTACCTTTATATCCGGGCGACTCAACCTACCCAGCTTGAACTCAGTATGCTATAGAAGCGTACTTCATGGCAACAGGTAAACACTCTAAAAAGGATACGCTGCTCACCAGAGAAAAACATTTGGACTTTTGGACAACAAAGTCAATAAAGTGTCCAGAAGAAGTTGTTGCTCAGAACATACGTGGTGGTTAAAGGGAAATAATCCACCCATGTAGGGATGAGGATATCCAGCAGTGCAAGTTGGAACCACACATGCACCGAACACTACAGAACTATGCAGCAGTAGAAAGCGCCATCAGTTGTTTTATGAAGGGACATAGCGCTTCCATCTGTTTGATGACTTCTAGAACTGAGCTGCGACCTGGATCTTGACACAAAAGTTTGAATGAGTATACATCAGATCTGAAGGGCCTGGATCCCCCAGACCGAGTGAGCACAGGTTCTGCAAGAAGCTGATTTAACTTTCTAAGGGAGAGCACCTTTGGGCTTTGATCTTGCATAGTCCTCGCTTATGGATAAAAAACGCATAAACGCTTTGCTAGATATGCAGTTGAAAGCTGGAAATCTTGTGGATCAATGTTTTAAGCTTAACTATAGAATACCTACTGGTAGCCCTGATCGCCAGGATGTGCAGATTTAAGATTGCCACAACATTTCTGATAGACTCTAATCAGCATATGGAAATTTTGCCCAAACTATTCAAGGATTGACTGTGACGCCCTTCATAGGAAACACTGAGAAATAAAGTGTTTCAAAATTCCTGGGATGATAAAGGATGGGAAGAAGAATAAAGAAGGTCAGGGACTAAGGTCTGGATGTTGACTAATGTTATAATTCCAAGCAATTAGAAAGCATGGTTATTGCTACAATATTGTGTCGCTAATACAGATATTATTGATTTAAGATTAGTGATGTCTATTCTGTCCAATCTACCTCTGTAAAACCAATAAAACTAAATAATAAAAAAATCCTGAAAAAAGAAAAATTGTGATAGTGTAGTCAAAATAAAATATCAGTATGTCTAAAGGGCTTCTTTCAACAGACATGAGCATGTATTGTGACTTACATAGTGCAAGCAACAGAGAGATGTACACATGGGATTTATATGGCAGGATGTCTACAAACACAGCCAGATCAGCAAATATGGTTAAGGATACTTGCAAAAACATAAAATGCTGACCATATTTGTTGTTGCGTCCTAAGCCACGCACAGCTTGCAGCACTTTCTAGCCATCTACCTTTGTTACACTAAGATCAGGAAGCGTCATATCCGCCCGGTTTGAAACATGAACTGGCCAGAGGTACGGCATCAGTAATGCTTTGTTGTGCTGGGTGCCACTGACAGTATTGGGACAAAGAACATAGGGTGCTCCCTCGTAGATGCACTATGGATAAGATCTCTTGATTGTCAGTGAGCCTGCCACTGTGAGCTGTACCCAGACTCGCTGTGAATAGACATTTCGTATGCATATGAGCAGCCAGAGGGACATATGTGCAAGGAAGAGAACTGTGCCATAAAGCTTCCACCTCAAACCATGTCACCTCCAATGACAATGTATACACATTGCTGTCGGTGATACATCGGCCGTGCTTTACCTGCCAAATTTGGCAGAAAGCTAGCTTTTGGTCCAGAAAGCATGCTTTTTGTGATTTGGTTTAAGTCCATTAAGTAGTTTCATAGATATTAAAGGAAAAATAAATATAGATATATAGGGACGTTGATCCTCCATGGATACAACAGTCCACGTGCTGATATCTCATTGGTTGCCAACACTTCAACCAGGATGTGTTAGCAGCCATTTTGGGACTCTGTTTAGACAGAGTCCCAAAAGAAAACGTAAAAAAAAAAAAGGACAAAAATGCATTTTTCTTTTTAATTTTTGGCAAAATTTGCAGAGGATCCATGAAGCCGCTCAAAAAAAATAAAAAAATAAAAAAAATAAAGCACTTGTCTAAGATGTAGCCCCAGGTGGGCCAGGTCCCAGTGGCATGAGGCAATATAAAGGTAGGGGGCACACCTGGCCCCTCTCCAAGGGCTTATTTGAGCCAAGGGGACGACCGCCTCCCCAGGGATTTACATTAATAGTGGAGGGGGGACTCATGGACCCTCACCTTCCCCAGGGATGAAGACGTAATCAAAGATGTGAAGGAGGGTACATGGCCCTCCCTCCCGAGCCATATACGGCCCTGGAACCACCACCTCCCCAGGGCTGGCCCATGCCAATAAAAGTAGGAGGGCCACGCAGCCCACCTTCTGGCTTCATTAATGGTGCTGGGTACTGCCTCGCCCCAAGTCTGGTTCCTGCCATCTCCAGAGGTTCCATCCCCGGGAGATAGCTGTTTGCTTTTTCTTGGTGTGAGCTGTGACAGCTCCCGCCAATGCAACAGCAAACACTAACTCTGCTCTCAGCAAGTGGGAGCGTGAAAACTGCTCCTGCATGCTGGAAGCAGAGTATTCATCTTTTTCCCTGCCCACTGACATGCAGCAGGGAAACAATTGAAATATTGCTCCTGCTCTCAGGAAGTTGCATATTTAGCAGCTCCCTCCATACGGGAGCAATGCCCACTCCTGCAGGAGGTGGGGAGCCGACCGGAACCTTGGGAGCCTTGCGGCTCCCCCACGGTGCCATTGGATGAAGACGCTCAAGGATAATTCACAATGGGGAATTTACAGACACACAGGCTCACTGAATGCATTTTCTCAATGACCTTTACGCAGTTGTAGTTAATGAGATGCATTATATATTTACCCAAAGAGCTAACATTTACTAATTAGCCAGTAGAACGTACTCCAATTGGGTAGATATTTTACACAAAACAGTGGCCTCTTCTTCGATAACTACGCAGGGCAGTATTCATTTCGGCATGATGCTCACTGAAACTAATTCTCAATGAGAAACACTTACAGATCTAAACAAAGCAAGGGCTAAGTTGAAGCTCCACTTTTGTAAATTACTAATCATTCTAGCTTCTTACACATGGCCAAGGCAAATCAAGTGTGTTTTCTCTGCATTTCTACCTTGAAAAAGATATCTGTAATCCTTGATGGAGGTGTTTCCATCCTTGCTCTTTCAAGCGCAATATATCATTTGGTGACTGTGATGAGTGGGCTCTTTCTTGTAATCTGCTCCTGAGACCTGAGATCACATCCTCCCTTTCAAAAACTACAAGTATATAAAATGGCCTAGAAGCCTCGCCTCTTTGGCTTCGCCCCAGATACATTACTGGTAAGCATCCTATTCCCGCCTTTTTCCCAGGATGATGGATAGGTTACTAAAAGGCCCCTCAGGCTCGTTTCCCGCCGATCCTGGAGATGCGTTCTTGATGCACAGGAATATATTCACACATATACCAAACACAGAAGCACTTCATGCATGGCGTGTGGTTGGGTGCCTATAGGGAGTTGGCCGCAGGGCCTAGCTTATACTGCTGCCAACCCTGCTGCGCATGGTCAAAGGCTGTGCATGGCGCAGGGTTTGGTGCTTACAGGAGATTAGGCAGCAGGGTCTGGCCATAGGCCAGGCCATGTGGGCAACCCCGGCCGCACACAACCGGAGGTTGTGCACAGCGGTAGTTGGATTAATATAAAGTAATTCAAATTACTCAATGCTAAAAAAAATAAAATAAAATCACTTCAAAACACAAAGGGTACAGAGACGTTATAGTTAAGCTCATATTTCAAACGTACAAAACCACAGAAATTCAGCAGTTACAGTAAGAGTTATTTCAGCCCCAGGGACCCCATCACATGAGCCTGGCTGCATTTTAAAATGGGGAGGGGCCATGTACCCCACTCCCGGGCCTACTGCGACCCTGGGGACCCGATCCCAGCCCAGCCTTGCATAGAAAAGGGAGGGGGGTGCGCAGCCCCCCTCCCAGAGTCATTAATGGCCCTGGAGACCCCGTCTCCCAGGGCCGGGCTCCTGCTAAGTCTCAAAGTGCCCCTCCTTGACATAGCATGTTTGCTCTTGCTTGGTGGGATCAATTTTAAAGTTCCTGCGAACGGAGAGCAAACACTGAGCTCGCTCCAAGCGGGCAGGAGTATGTAGAAAACAGAGGCATTGGGCTTTCCTTGCAGCCTCCAACAATGAGGAAATGAATGCTCTGGGTGTGCTCCAGCCTGTTACCGGCCGGGTTCCGAGGATGGGGTCTCCAGGGCCAAAATCAGCCAGGAAGGGGGTCATCTAGCCCCACTTTCCCATTTATAATTGCCCAGGGGATGGGGTCCTGGAGACAATATTAGCCCAGGAAGGCTGTGTGGCCCTCTCCCCATTCATAATGTTATTGAACCCCAGGAGGTAGGGCCCCTGGGGCCAAAATCGGCTAGTGCAGTTTTATGTTTTGCATTTATGCATATGTACCTTTTATTGCGCCAAAAGGCGCAATGGCTAGACAGAGCAGGGGACTGTCACAAGTGGACCCATTTGGATGCCGAATTGAGATGTGTTTATGTCCTACCCTTTAAGAACATACCATCCTGGAGACATTTTTTTATATGCTTGATTTTAATCTTAAATCATAATCTAAGACTAGATGACATTCCTTTTATCCTTGGGCTAAGGAGAAGTGCTCAACGAAACTACAGTACAATGCTTTAATTGTGGCAAAATTAATTGCTGCATGTCATTGGCAAATTAAAGAGTGCGCATGGCTTGGGGCTTGTGTATCGAATTACTGGAATATCAATTAATGGAATATGAAGTTGCTGCTGAGAGTAATAGATATCTAGAATATCACAAGTAAATTAGACAAATCACAAATTTGTGAAAATATGCTGTGTGTGTTATGTTTTCTCTTCTTCCTCTTTCCTTTCTCCATCCCTCCCTATTTATCTTTCCATTTATTATGTTACATAATGTAACAACAGATGTTGCCAATTGTTAACTTAAATTTACAAAACTAAAAAAATTACAATAGTTATTAATACAGTGCTTACCCGAAAGTCTTCCCTCTTCAACCCAGTACATGCTTTTGAATGTTCATAACATAGGAAGGCTTCAAGTTTGTCTTTATTTTCAGTCAAAATGACCTCCACGAAAGGCCCTTTGTTGATGTCTGTTTAAAAAATTAAAGGAAAGAATGTTCAGCAAAGTGATAGAAATGTTATGTCGACTATAGCTCCCAGACTAATTGCAAGAATACGGGCTAGATCTAGAAATCTGCAGTTACGCAGAAACGCTAATTCCACGCTTGTGATCTCGACTCCTGTTCGGTAGTTACTGCCACCTCACTACAAAATGATGGCGGGTATTCTGCAGGCAGTATTCTATCAATAACAGATTTACTATATTCGACTGTAATCAAGAGGTTTTACCTTGCTGCCCCCTCAAATCAGGCCCATAATTCCTAAAAGTATGTGTAATTCCACTTTCCTCTATATTGTTTTTTTCTGCTGTCCATGGGCATCTAATTGGCTAGCTTTTTTTATTATGACTACAATTAAAAAGCCAAAGTCTTAAACGTTCTTCACATTTATACTCTATTTTCCCTACTATCCTCTTTGTTGAACACACGTAATGCACTGATGGCATACAAAAAAAGCTGTTGTAGAAAGAAGACCTAAAGTGAAGCAAAATCTTGGTCTACACCGTTATGAAGGGTGGGAGCAGGGCCCTATAACTTAAGACTGCATAAGCAGAGCTGCTAGGCTGAACCATCAAAGGAGAATCTTGTGAAAGAGGGTCCAAAGATGCAGTTGTGTTGTAAGTGGTGAACATAAAAGGCATACACAACAAAAAATTGGATAGTAGTTACTTTTCACAAAGAGTCCAAATATTATTGTTGCAACTTTAATAACGCCTGGGTGTACATACGTCTTTAGTTTGTGAACAAAAAAAAAGCTATTCATGTAATAACTTGCCACCATGAAAACAAGGTAAAACAAATGAATGCACAATGGTGATTACTCAATTGCACTGTCTTTAAGACCAGCTAAGACCTGCAAACAGCATGCACAACTCAAACAAAAAAGTCATAAACCAGCAGGTACAAACTCTCAAAGTAAGCATATCATAGAGCACAAACTGGCTATCAACTACAGGCTACATGTCTGGTTGCATATGTAGTTTAACAAATAATGGGGACACAAATTGGACGGTATAACCATGAAAGTCAAGGCATTTGGGGATGCACAGACCATTCAAACAATGGCAAGCATGAGAAACACATGAAATCCTGTGGCATAATGGGATTAGCTAAAATCACTCGGGTTCTCTGTACTTTACTTTCTGTTGCACTTTTAAAAAAATAGCTGACACAAGGTCTTCCAGTCAATTAAACCTGTTTATTGTCAGACTTATAAATCAGTAAATTAGCTATCTGGATCCTAAGTTCATAAAGAAAAAGAATGGGCCAGATGTAGCAATATTGCAAATTGCGAGTTGCAATTTGCGAGTCCGAGCGACTCGCAAATTGCAACTCGCAATTTGCAATGCAGAACGGTGTCTCAGACACCGTCTGCGACTCGCTATGGGGTCGCAAAGACCCACCTCATTATTATTAATGAGGTGAGTCGCAAATTGCGGCCCCATAGCGACTATGGGCACTCGCAGATATGGAGGCCTGCTGTAGTCAGCAGACCTCCATGTCCGTGACTGCTTCTAAATAAAGCAGTTTTTTTTTTCAAGTGTAGCCCGGAAAACGAGCTGCACTTAAAAAAAAAAAACGAAACCTTTTGTTTCGGTATTTTTTCATGGCAGGTAGTGGTCCCTTGGACCACTACCTGCCCTGAAAAAATATTTTGTGGTCCATTCACTAAGGGGAAGGGGTCCCATGGGGACCCCTTCCAATTTGCGAGTGGGAAACCATCCACTTCAAGTGGATGGTAATTTGCGGTCGCAAATGGAATTGCATACCACTGCGAGTCACAAATAGGAAGGGAACACCCCTTCCTATTTGCGAGTCGGAAATGCATTTTGCAAGTCGGTCCCGACTCGCAAAATGCATTTCTGCATAGGAAGCTCCGATTTGCGACTCGCAAACGGCAATTTTTGCCATTTGCGAGTCGCAAATTGTTTCCTACATCTGGCCCAATGTTACTTGATTCTATTGCAGATAGTTGTCCAAATATTCAACTGTCACTAAATTATCTCCATCTGATTTGATTTATCCTTAAGTGTAAATATTTCCCATTCAGCAGAACCTGTTTCCTGTTCAGCACAGAAGTGATTAGTGCTGGGCCTAATATAGTATACCTTGTCTAGTGTATAGCGATGCACAGAACCTAAATTCTAGAGAGCCATTATTGTCTGTTCTAAAGTCTAAAGCTCAAACCTAAAGGAAAGAGGGAAAAAATGTATATGCATGGACGACTAAGTTTCCCCGAGTCTTAACACAAGTATTCAAGAGAAGACTATCAAACGTACCATCACTATCTATTTTCAAAATAATTTTTGTTTTTTAAAAGGACTCTCATCCACAAAATGTGTGCCTGCTTCATCAATTCCTATGGGCGGCACCACTATTGTTGCGGACAGGCTCCACCATACTAGTGAAGGGAGCACTTTGACGATTGTCCTAAAGACAATATAAGAGGTCTGGGAAGGCAGTGCTGTCAATACTGCCAAGAAGGCTGCTTGTACCACAGTGGAGAGTATCACTTGAAAAAAAAAAGTGGTAGGTAGATAGATTAAATTAATCTCAGCCACAGGTATGTCATCTGAGACACTATATTCTGGTGAGGCATGTCAGAAAGGTGGAGGAGATCAGATAGAACATTCTTCCCCAGGCCCTGCACTTTTTCTATGCCCACCCTTGTACTGCAAAATGTATTTATAGATTGTAAAACATGGATGTCTTCTTTATAAATGAGGAGGCCGCTAACACGGCTAATGACACTATAAGGTGTCAGATGATGTATCTGTCTTGTTTTATCTTCTCCTTCTGAACAGGTGTAAACTTTGAAACAACTTTCCGTCCTCTGAACGCCCTTGCTTCAATGTGCTGAGCGCAGCCCCGCAAAAACTGCTCTGTCCGATGTTGTCATGTACTTTTAGCTCTCAAGTGCTTAACTAGGGTTACCAAATGACGGTCACCAGAGACACCTTATTCAGTTCTTCACCTTCTGTTTTCAAGCTACTGTTTGTCAATATAGAGCATAAGAAACAGAGAGAACAGGATTCATTACACATCCTAAGACAACGTTGTCATAGCTGATGTTGTTTTGGGCCGGCACAGCAAAGCACAGCACAGCACAGAACAGACTAAAGGAATTAGTTAAGTTTCTCATGTTATTTCTTTATTGTCACCTTTGCAAGTCTCTCTATAATACTTGCTCAACTACAAATGGGCTGCCGCGCCCTCCACTAATGCTAGCTGTCCGTCCTCTTAGTGTCCCTACCTTCCTCTGCCCACTTCCTGCCCTCCTGCCTCCACGGAAGAGGTCATAGCCCACCTCTAGTCCCCGACCCCTCCTCAGGTTCTTAGCTGCTGCTTTATAGGAAATGGATTCTTGTTTTAAGAGATACCTTCAGCCGGTACTGATGCTGCAGCCATCAGCACTTGGCATTTTGGAACTTGTAGTTTTCTTTTTACCGTTAGAAGTATGGACTTAAAATCCCAACATGCAAAACACAATTAGCTGAACTCCAAGTCTGTCTGAAAATGTCACCGGTGACATGGGACAATTTGGTTGCTATGGTTTCCTGACTTGGTCCTCTGTGCCCTCAGTGTGATAATCATGAAAGTTCCAGCAGTCAGACTGCGGAGATGCGATATCTTGCCCTCAAAAAAGGAAAGATTTTGACTAATTTTGAAAGAACTAAGATGCACTGACAGGTGGTGGGTACAGCACACGGTGCTGCCCATAAGGCATAAAGCCCTACTCTAAGAAACTGGGTTATTAGTTGTGATGGATGCGAGTCATTCACAAGTAATAGGTCCACAATTGTCTCCTTACTGGGAACCAAGTACTTCCATGAACGTCAATTCACCAAAATGCCAGGGGTAACGGGAGTGACATAACACAATATTTGAGCTTTACATTTACTCCTTCACACATGCTTACATATACACACAATTGCACATATACACGCTCTCCCACACAAACACATTCTCGCCTACACACATGCAAACAACATTATTTAAAAGCATTTTTACTTATCTCGGTTTGCCAGGGAGGGTTGTATTCTACCTAACCGTACTCATTTTTTTATTACACTTACAGTGAATATACTGTTGTTCACTATTAGTGTTATAACAAATGACAAAAACAAGGAGATTCCCACTGATGTACTTATGGATAAGTTGCCCCTGTGTTCCTGGCACTGGTTTTGGCACCTCCGAGGCCAGGTGTTGCAAATACAGTGCCGGGGTTGCGGTTACAAGTCAGGCGTTGCAGTTGCGACCCCTGTCGACCCCTAAATGACATCAATGAGTACTTCATTGCAGCTCTTGCCTCTCTCAAGGCAGCTAACCAGAACTGTCCAAGGCCTACTCAGGGTTGGTGGACTGGGCTAGCAATCCCAATTAGCCGGCATGTAACGAAAAAATATAAATATTCTGGGTCAGTGCTTATTCTATCAAAAAGGAAAAACACAGTTTTCACACACCCTACTAAATACCACACGTTGCATCATAAATATATACATTCATGTAGGTGGGAACACAGATATTTACACGTTCCTAGTGGATCCTGAAACTATACTAACAATGCCCCATTACACCTATACAAGATGTAACAGAACCCTACAAAGGGGTGTCATTATTTATAAGTCCGTACTATTGTTTTTTTCAGAGGGCACCATTAATTATACAATCACATGTCATGAAATCACCATTAAACCAATGAGAACAGTAATCATATCTGAAACCAATCATCATTAATGAAGTCACTGAAATGTTCATTAATGAAAGTGTCAATAAAATAATTAATTATTGAAAATTAAAAAAATGTTTAAGAAGTCTTTCAACTCTACAGGCCACAACATGGAGCCATAGGAGCTTAGAGGTATGGTTTCCTTTATTTTACCGTTTTGCTTACTGTTACCCCATTAATAAAGTGATTTCCCCTGCAAGGTTTGCTTTGGAACTTGATATTGGTTTATGTAGCATCCATGTCTGTATAATTTGAGATTACTCTTGGTTTGCCTCCTTCATGAGCAATACCCTAGATAAGCTCACCTTTTTTTACTTTCAAAACTGGATAACCAGATTTTGTTTCTCTCTGACTGTACCTTAGGTTGCTTTCCTTAAGAATCTTTTAGACATATGTCGATCAACGATTGGGTCTAAACGTGAACAAAATTCTTTACTTGCAATATGGACTGCATTGTTTTGAATCATTATGCTTATGTACAAGCAGTTTATGACTTCTATGAAATAATTAGATGTATCACATATAAGGCAGCCTATTATTAATACTGAAGTTGTAATTTTCTCACTGTACATAAATTATTTGGCATCTCACGTTTCCCAATTTGCAACGCATGGTCACAAAACGCCCTGGGCCACTATTCTATTGTTATTTTTTTATTTGTTTTAAAAATGAAAAATATATCCTAATTACAAATTATGCATGTGGTTGTCTGGTTTTCAACTGTGTGTACTTGATGGCCTTATCAATTTTAAGATACACTACCGATCAATTGTCTCATTATTTTAACAATGTTTGGTTGTTCTGAATAATTTCTATGTTCCCCCCAGCCCCTGAGTGAACCCTTATCACATGATATGAAATCTGATTAGGAGCAGAGCTAGAAACATATTACAATTCTTGATGTTCTATAAGATGTGTAGGTTTGTTATTAGGAATTGCATACTCAAACTTAACATGCATGTTTTACCCCCAGTCTGACAGCTTGCTGAACCGTGTGAGCGTAAATGGAGCAAAACTGCACTTAAGGTAGATTCCACCTATGTATAATAAAGTGAAAGTACTACAGATTTTCGAGTTAACCCTACTGCCCCATCCATAAATGCCCACTAGCATTATAAGGCCACCTGGAGATCAGCACTAGTCCTTGCAGAGTCCCTCCAGTGAAAAGCTACTTGTGAACAATTACCAGGTTGAGCACAACAGTAGTTTTACATGTGCGGCCAACACACATGTGCGCCGTGTGTCCATGTGTAACCAGCTCAGTGTCCCTTACCCTAACTATGCCATAGTGCAGTCAAGACTGGCGGCAGGCAGGAGCACGGTGAACAAAACAAAACAAAAAAATAATAAAAAAAATAAACTTAACTCGATCCCCGCCGCATCCCCACTCTTCAGGTCTCTAAAGCAGGCAGGCACAGGCTCTGAGCCTGCCCTGCCCTGCACCATTCATGAAGCTGATCAAGAGCAGAGTCAGGACTGGCCTGAGCGCCATGGCTTTGCTCTCCCAGGCAGACTGGGAGCCTGTGCCTTCTGCCTCCAACCCAGTAACGCAGCGTCGGTTGGAGACAGCTCAGTGCACATGTGTGTTTTGCCGTCCGGAGGCAGCCGGCCACGCACACATGCGCAGTGAGGGGAGTCCACACCACTCCTCCTTTCTGCCTGTCATCCCCCAGGGCCCAACCCCTATAAAAAAAGCTAACACGCTCAGTCCTTTAAATTACAGTGAGTGGGATTCAGGTAGTAAGATACACCGAAAGTAAATGTCCTAACACCAGGTGATTAAAGGCAAAAAATCCCGGTGGGCTGAATGGGCAGAAGCTAATTGCAACACCGACATTCGGTAAAGGATAAAACATACTGTTAACAGGTTATTCTATTTCATCAAGGGAATTTTTGTAGTGGCGTTTTTCATTAACAACATTACGTACTGTATTCTGCCCGCGGGCGCATTTCAGTTTTCATGCTCTGCACACACAAGGGAGACCCACTCAAGAGTAGGGTGACCAGACGTCCCTAGTTTTCCCAGACAGTCCCGGTTTTTAGAGGACTGTCATAGTGTCCCGACGCTTCTCTTAATTTTAAATAAATGTCCCGGTTTTTGGGACAAAGGTCAGATCAGTACATAAATGTCCCGGTTTTTGGGACAAAGGGAAGATCATCTAGGGAAGCATAAGTTAAAGACGCGTACAAAATATAAAATAATTATTGTAATTTATCTGTTACTGTCAGGCAACACAGTCCCCTGTCTGCTCGCAGCAGAGAGAGGAAGTGGGGAGCAGAGAGAGGTGAGTGGGGGCAGGTTTGGGGTGCAGTGTGGTAGGCCAAGCCGTAGCTAATTTTATAAATGTAGTGTTGTAAATGGGGTGAGTATACACACACACACGTATAGGCACACATTCACAAAGCTACGCAAAAAAACGAGACAGGCCAGATATAAAAGTGAGAGTAAATTCTTTAGTCCTTCTTTTATGTCCAACCTGTCCCAGTTTGGGCTCCTCAAAACCTGGTCACCCTAACTCAGAGGTTCCTTTAAATTCCACTAAGATAACCCTCAACTGGCAAGACCAACATGTCTGACCAAAAGAAAGCCATTATTAAAACCTAGCTGCCCAACCCCTTTGGCTTCGCGTGCGCACGAGCGCGCCCGCCTCTCAGCCAGTCATACCTGGCAACAGCTTGCAGCTATTTGACAAGTTGATGCAGAAAATGGCAGCGCCGAGGAGCAGGAATGTTTTGAGAAGTGGCTGGGTGGAGACGTGAGGGCTGCCTCGCGGGCGGGCGCTGGGCCGTTAGCGTGGCCTGCCCAGATTCCACCCTTAACCTAGTCCTACCGACTCATAAAACAATGCCTGCCCCGCCCGAGTCCTCTCTTCTTCTCCCTCGTGCACGGCCGGATTCCGTAGGCTTCAGCCAGAGTTCCCGCTCAGCTCGATTTATGACCCGGGGCTCCGAGGTGTCAAAATATGCATTCCAAGTCGGAGAATGCAGATCACACAAGTCACCGCAGTGAAGCGGACACCTGCAGCAAGACGTCGAAAAACGCAGAGCAAACCGTGCTGTATCGGCCCCGAAGGCAAGGCGTACATAACACATGCAACTGCCTTCACTCCTGTTATTGGTTTTCTCTTTTCTTCATAAAATGCATGCATTACGTATTTCTTATTTTGGATAAACGACCCAATTATTTTTTCCAGGGATGTAGCTGTGCTGCAAGTATATTAGCACGAGGGCATAAAGATGTCTTTCCGCCCCAATTTTTTACTAACCGACTGGACAGCATCGGGACCCATTTTCCTTGCTAGGCCACAGCTTTAGTTTCGCGGAGCAAACGTTTTTCAACCTGTCTTTAAAAGAGGCTGTCCAATGCAAATAAAAAAGTGTTCTCTTTACCCAGCACGTAGTAGTAATCGACAATAGCCATTTCCGAATGTTCTTTTGTTTGATGATGTCAGCCAGGGATTTGAGACCAACTGTGACATCATTCATAGAATGCAAATTGGAGCTGATGCAGAACTGGGTTTAAGATTTGTTTTTTTTCCCCTTTGCTGAAGGATCACCCCCTTTAAAATTGATTCAAAACTACATCACCTGCCTAAAAAGTTCCATCTCAAGTTTAGCTCAAGAAAATCTGCAATAACAACATAGTAAATGGGCCAGTCTGTCATTTTTCAACCACCATGCCAGTCTAGACAAAGGCCTGCCTCGTGCAGATCAGGACAGATGGTGCTACTCATGGAAGCAGTCTGTCCTGAACTGCCCGTTTAGAAGGGACCTCAAGCAACCCCATATCGGTCTCACCCTGCGTGAGACTCTTCAGTAAAGTGTACCTTGAGTTCTACAGCACAGTGAGCACGGGATCCATGTATGGACATACCAGTTGCACTTAGGGTGTCAACTGCAACAACAGCGTGTTAAGTTGAATAGTTGAATTAATCTCAGCCACTGCCAATATCTCAGGCCAGATTCCAGGATATAGAATTTCACCTCGGTGCCACTCTAGATGAAGGCCCGCCTTAAGCAAATAAGTACCAACCCAATATTTCAATGCTAACATTCAACAAGAACAGCCATTCCTGAATATCCTTTCGTTTGATGATGTCAGCTTGGGTTTTGGGACCTACTGTGACACGGTTCAAAGGATGACTCCCACCCCCACCCTCCCTGTCAATTATTTCACAATGGGTCTCAAATCACAAACAGACTTCATCAAACTTAAGAACGTTCAGGAAAGCCAATTGTTGTCGATGCAGAATTCTGTTTAAGAATTGTATTTTGTCTCGATGCTGGATCACCCCTTAAAAATGTCTTCAGAGCTACATCAACTGCCTAAAAAACATTCTATCTCAAGCTTGGCTCAAGACGGTGTCTGAGTACTTTTAGTATATACACATAACTGAACACAGTGCTTTGAATGGGGAGGTACTGCCCGGTACTGAGTACCTGCACTTCATTAAATTGGAAGGGAGAATACCTACACTTCTCAGCACTGCTTCAATACATTTCATGTGGGATGGGCAGCACTTCAGGTTCTACTCTAAATACGGAGTACCTTCACTTCTATATTTCCATTTAAAGCGCTGCTGACACATGCACTAAAGGAGGACTGGACTCTCTACTGAGCTCTTTGATGATGGGTGTGCCCACTAGGATGTGGAAAGGGACTGAGCTCCTTACTGAGTTTCCTCCACAGTGTGATGAGTGAGCATAGCAGGGTCTGATGAGGGACCGGCCTCTCTGCTGAGACTACTGTCTTGGAAGACGTGCCTAGTAGAGGTTGGGTAGGGACAAGCCTCTCCACTGAGACCTCTCTCTTGGATGATGTTCTTGCATAGTAGGATGTGGCAAGGGACTGGCATTTACACTGAGATCTCCATCTCAAATGATAAGTGTGCATAGTAGAGTGTGAGGAGGGACTGGCCTCTCCACTCAGTAGGATGTGGGGAGGGACTGGACTCTCCGCTGAACTCTTCCACAGGGTGACAGGTGTGCATAGTAGGGTGTGCAGAGGGTCTGGCCTCTCCACTGACACTTCTGTCTTGGATGACATCTGTGCCTGGTAGGTTAAGAGGAGGGACGGGCCTCTCTGCTGACACCTCTCTTGGAAGACGGGTGTATGTAGCAGGGTGTGGGAAGTCAATGTCTATTCTAAATATGGAGTACCTTCACTTCTATATTTCAATTTAGAGCACTCCTGACTCATGTCCACTTAAGAAAATTCTGCAAGTGGTGAAATGCAGACTCATGTCATCTGCACACCACTTTGACAGTCAAATTTTTTATTTTTTTTAAACCAACCTCTTATCAAATGTCAGTACACAAACTGTATTTGAGCAAAGTGCAAACTACTGCTTCCAACATATAATGCCCTCATAAATGAAAGCTCAAGGCTGAAAGGTGTTGTTTCGGTGACACAGAACCAGGTATATCCCCTCCCACTCTCCCCCGCTTGTATTTATGTGGTCATGTGTTACACTTTCAGCCTAGACACAAATTATTAGGCATTGGGGTTGTCATTTTTTTTTTTTAAAGAAAAAAGGGTATTTATTTGCAACAAAAAATGAGGAATGCAACTACTATAAAAAATGTTCCTTTTAGAATTAATAGGTCTTATAAGTTTTAATGAATATGCAAATTACACTCAAAACGCATGACATGCTGGAGGTGACATTTAATGTGGTTTGATGGAGACAATTTTCCATAAGTATGTGTACAGTACGTGAGCATTACTAATAGGTAGATGGAGATGTTTTGGGGCACCCTGCAGCTCATAAGCAGTGAGAGGTGTCTGGGGCTAACCAGGTGTTGCCACTTTTGCAAAAAAATGAGAAAAATGTTGCTACAGGACTATGGGACAGTGAATGATGCCGGTGGCCTTAATTTTAATGGCTTTTTAAAAAAAAAGTATGTAAGCATTTAAGGTCCAGTGCAAGAATTATTTAAGTTAGAAATCGCTTTTTATTTCAAAAGAATGGACATCCCTAAATGTTCCTATTTTTTAATATCTCTGTACAGAATACATTAATAAGATACACTAATGTTAATTTTCAAAATGTATGTACTTTGAATGTATTGTTTCTCACTTCAAAATACAAGAGAAGCATTTTCAAATGTATTGCTTTTATTTTATTTATCACCATTGCTCAGTCTGGTTCCATTTAGACACTGTTGTGATAACACAACTAGCTCAAAAGCAAATCCCTGTGCTATTCGTGTCCCTATATATATATATATATATATATATATATATATATATATATATATATATACACACACACATATACATGTACACACCGACCCCTTGTTAAGAGGGCTGGGCACGCTCTGCCTAAGGAGGGCGTGTCACGATAAACACTGCATGTTCGCCATTATCTGCATAGGACAGTAAGCCACACACCCTGGAGTATTTCGCAAAGGAGAAGTTTCTGTCAGCTTCTTGTTTCAGATAACCATCATCTTTGGTTCTGAACAGGATATGCTGTCTCCATTCCTATGACACTTCAAAAGAAATACTTCCTTTGGTTGCCGTTCTGAAGGTTAACTTCATGTTATTAATGCACAGTCCACAGTTATATAAACATTCAACACAAGACATGCTTTTAAGGGCAGTTCTGACTCTCTGGATATTAAAACTACAGGATTCGTTCACAAAGCAATTTTGCACTCTTAACATCGCCTTAGAAAGGTAAATGGAATGATTTGCGAATGCAAATTCACATTTACACTCGTAAATCGATTTGCTAACATGCAACATTGCACTAGTATTGTCACTAATTATTGCTGCCTGGGAGTACATTTGCTGCCACTGGCAGGGAGTGGGTGTTCCAGGGTGAGAAAAACTTGGTGAACACCCATTTTGAATACAATCACAGGATTAGTCATATCAAGTGCAAAAGTAAGTCTGCATCCAGGGTGGGACTGCACCCCAAAATGTTGAGGAAGAGGTTTTCCAGGGGGAAACACATTTTAGTCATGGATCAAAGAAAGTTAGGTGGTTTGTTTGCATCTGGGCACAGCTGTTTGCATAATGACATATGCATTAGTACACTTGCTCGTGCAAAAATGGAATTCACAAAATAATTGCAGGAGTTCCTCTGTACAAATAGAGAAAGATTCCCAAGAGTATTCCTTCAAACCTTTGTGGACGCTGCAAAAGTAGGAAATTTACTCCACATATAGAAGGAAACCCATGGGAGTAAACGTGTGATTGATTTTTGTGGCTCGGACCCTGAGTGTTCAGCAGACAAAAAGGGAAATCACTGATGGTCAAATAAAAATAACTGAAACCAAGAAGCACCATAAGGCACCCACACACAAATGTTGCCCTTGCATTTCGGGACAGGCAGCTAGGGTTGCCAGATCACAGCCTACCCATAGGACATGTCTTGCAGTCCCAAGCCTTCCTTTTGCAGAACAGTGTTCATGTTTTAAGTTCATGTGTTTCAACTGAGGAATGCCAAGAAAACGCCTCCCACAATGCACCGATTTGTTAAATGAATGCCCAGGACTGGCAATCTTGTAGCATAATAGAATACACCAAGACTATCTGCAGGTTTATGTCCATTATATATTGTAATTTAATTGTCTTTATATAGCGCTTACTCGCCTGACGAGGCACTGAATACATGGAGAACTTGGAATGTTTTACTTGTCATTACATTAGATGCCAAGGGGAAACCATTTATGTATGGTCAACTGGAATTAGGTCGCCGTACCTTAGCGTCTGAGACACTGAGCCATGAATTTACATTCAATGAATGGCATTAGTTAACTCCTGTCACACGTCCTGCATCCTCCAGCCTGCTCCTGCAGCTCCCACGCCCACTGCCACACTCCGGCAGCTGTCAGGCCGGAGCCTAGATAAACAGCCTCCATTGTGCAAAGAAGCGGCCTGCTCTGAGAAAGAAACTGACTATCTAATCAAAAGGTCTAAGTTGACTTGTACGTGCTTAGCGATTAGTTCAGAACCAACGCGTGTCATCAACCATAGCAATTGGTTGTTTGATACAGGGTATTGTTATTCGGGTACCAACATTAAAGCTTGCAGCAGCTACAAATAATTGCGCTCATTAGACACTCCTTTTGCTGTTTGGACACATGCTTTAGTCGAGTGCTGGTGTAATTATGGTGCACGCGGGCTGCATGTTTACAAGGTTGTCATGGCCGCCGCCGCAGAACTGAGCAGTTGTTTGCTTGTCTGATTACAAGAGCAGCGAGTTAATGCAAACTGTGGGGTCTGGGGCGAGGAGGGGGGGCAGAGGAAGGGGTAAAGTAGTCTAGTAGCTCCTCCTCATGTGCGACAGGTTTTATTTTGCTCAATGATCTAACAGGCACCACATGAGTATGATGAATATGGATTTATATGTGATTTGTACATGCAAGTACTTGCTTAATATGGACAACTGCAATATGGCAACAAAATGTAGAAAAACCCATATTTTATAATTCTGTAAAGAACACCAAACAATATGTTTATGGTAACAAAATGTAGAAAAAACTATATTTTGTAATTCTGTTAAGAATACCAAACAATATGTTTGTTGCATATGGTAATTATGATATAATCTTTGTCTCTTTGAATACTTGGCACATCCATTTTATTATTTTTTCCCAGTGAAAAACCAACTTTATTTATATAGTGGCTATATGTGTCTAACTCTTGAATTTAATGATAATATGTGCACACCATTAACAGATCTGATCTTTGAACATTCATACTCAATATTCACCTGCATCAGAATTCTTTTGTTTGTTGTTTAAATAACCTTTCTCTCAATACTGTTGCTTCATAACTAATATGATCGGGTGATCCTTTTCTTTCTGGGCACTTGGCAAACATAATTTGATTACTGTTCTGAAAGGGTTTGTCTTTAACGAGATCGCGTGATTTTTACCCTCAAGATGGCTGCCATGATTGTAGTCCCCTTTCTATCTCCATGGGCATACACTCTGAAAATAGCGTGATATTTGGAAGGACTGGACGAGCGTGCAGTCCATTTTTCATTATAATTAGTGGAGACACAGACGGAGGCGGGAGTGCAGATAGATCAGCCGGACACGTACTCGCGCCCGGCATAATACATTTTTTGAATTGGAACTCCGTCACGGCACATACACATGGAATGATTCTTTGGGTAAGTGTTATAACATAGTAATGTATTTTTGAAAGTTTGAGTGTGGGGGATGATTGGATTGGTGTTGGAATAAGATGTAAATACTCATTTGGAAAGCGAGTATTACAATTAGCATTGCAGACATGTTTTCTTTGGATAATCGTAGTGCTGTTGAGTACTTGGCATGGGGGGTTAAGTGTTTAGGTTGGTTAGACTTAGTTGGTATACATGGTAAATTACTTGATATGTATTGTTGTTTTTGCTTGACAGATGGTATACACACTAGGACAGGCGAGTTTAGTAAACTGAATACATATGGTTACAGTATTAAAGAGTTGTTATTTTCAACATTTGAATTACGTTAATAATACGGTATCAGCAATATACAGGTAAGAAACTGGATTTGGTGTGTTTTTTTTTCCAACACCTGGGTCTATCAGAGGACCACTACAGGTTGAGGTTACCCTATTGTTCAGAAGGTGTGGTGAATTAAGTTTTGGTCTCCCTATATTAGACAGCTTTTGTGCATTCCCCACGAATCTATACTAACATCACGATTTCTAAATCACTCAATGATGCACAGAATCAAAAGTGGGTATGATTATATGGCACTAACATGCCTGAGCATGCATGTTTACTAATGCCACAAAAATCATCCAGCCAACCCTTTGGTGAACTGGTGGTGGATTTCCATTTATTCATATATTTCTGATATCTGATTCAGATTTAATTGACTAGAACTTATACAATTACAGCCCTGACAAAGTAATTGGGGAAACCCCGACAAAACATGTGTTGGCTGCTAGGTTGGATGTGAGGTTTAAATTGACGGTGAGGACCAAATTGGATGACGCATGGAAAATATATGAGAATTAATTTAGATGACACATATGCAGAACATTGTCGAGCACAGACTTAACGATTTGGAATCTGGAGATTTGGTCATGAAATAGATTGGAACAATATACACAACGATCTTTTTGAATCTTCATTGAATTGGACCTGGACTAATATTTCATCACAGAACATTGGAATTTCTGTTGAAGTTTATATGCATTTAATTTTGATCATATTTTCTAGAAATACACATAATGAGGTTTTGGCTATAGAACACTGACTCTGTAGTACTTTTTGATCAATTTCGGTGAAGTCATGTTATTGTAAGAGTGCCTCTTGTCGCTCATGGTTTGAAGTTGTGCATTTTGCACACACTTAGGACTTAGGAGCGGGGTCCTTCGAGGGTGCACCGTTTGAGGACATTTTCTTTATTTAATATTTACCTCTTAGGTCAGAGCGCCAAATTCTCTTAGTAGAGTACACCCGCACGGAGTTAGAAAGACAGGTTCAGCCAGACCTCCTCTTTGGCCGTCACCGTGAGGCATTAAAAGACTTGTGCCACAAAATGAGCGAATATTGGCAAAGAACAAAATGCATTGTCCAGTTGGGTGTTCGTCGTGTTTTGACAGGCCAGCCTAAGCTTGAGTCCACCCTAACTTAACCCCAGCTAGACTTGGAGGTTTGGGTTGGCTGCAGCCAACGGGGTTTACAGAGACGTTTGAAAGCATGGGCAAGGTGACCTCTGGTCCATGGCCCCAGCCGTTTCAGGGGGGCTCTTGTAGAGCCAGCTCTGTTCTAGAGAGAGTTTGGCCCGATTACCTTGAGTAATTCTTAAACAAAGTGTTTTAGTTACCGTTTTTCTTTAATTTATTTTTAATGTGGGTGATGTGTGTGAGTCTATTATGGACATTTTGCAGAGACATGCTCTGTTTATTTTTCCTGCAACATCCATAAGTTTCTTTTAGATCAGAACCGGACCTCACATATCAGTAATGTGAGGGCGTCACAGAGATTACTTACAGTAATATTAGTGAGATGCTGCGGTGTTATATATTGAAAACACAAGCCACTATCCCTGAATATTAGAGGTAAACACATAAAATGTACATGAGTGTGCCTGTGCACTGTCAGTGACCTGGCAAAAGACAGCATGAGAGAGCTAAAACTGGATCATAAATTCACAGCTGTTGTGAACAGGGCCCCCCCAAAATCCGTTTGTCCCAGGGACCCAAAATCCTTAGGATGTGCCTGGTGGTGTTATTCTGTATACTTGTGCAAGTAGGTGATCTTTATGCCCGACTGAATTTAACACCCAAACACTGCCCCTACGTGATGTGGCGAGAGTCAGACACATCACAGTGTCCATGCGAGTTTGATCTGGTTCTCCGACATGTATGCAGGAAAGTCTATGCAAGGAGGATGACAGGACCTTCAAGCTTCCAAATGCCCTAGCTTCTAAGCATCCAAACTTCAACAAAATTAGGCTGGGTTATTTGACTTCCCTGCCCCTCACAGCACCTACTTTTAGGCTAAGGTTAGGGTGGGCCTTGATTCCGCCCAGAGTCACTTATGACACCAATGTGTCAGGGCTAGCAGCATGAGATTCATTACATCATCTCCGGGCTGGGTTGCACAAAATGTCACCTTTTATAAAGATAGGTTGTGACGTCAGTGGCGCAGTAAGTGCAGTGGCACCGGGAGCCAGAGCTCTGAGTGGCCCATTTCACCCTGATTATTGCTGTATTTTACTGTTCAAACAGCAGCTATCAGGGCCTTTTCTTGAACTAGGGCCCAAGACACACTTGCTATGCCACCGCATTACTTGGGCCTTTACTGCACGCAGCCCAGCTCAGGCACAGCACCAAAGAAGAAGTTTTCACTTTGAAACTCCCTCCCTCCCTCACAACCCTCGAAGACATGGCACCAAACAGCGACCGACCCAAGACCATGACAATGTAGCTCTTTGAGAGAACTGTACACATTGTAGGGTGGTGTTTGTTAGAGCTTTTTTTCTAAGAACTCCTAATTTTTACAGGTAAAAGAAAAAGGCATAAGGAGGACAGCAAGCAGAGATGACTTTCTGCAGAGACCAAAGGCTTAATTTAGAAGCAGTATGGAATGAAACCATTAAAATAATTCCAAGACTCACTTTTCACACCATGTCTATTCTTTGCTTCCTCATGCCCAACTTACACCCCCTGGGACACACCCTGTTGGCATCAATGCAGCCCTGTCACACCAAAGACCATACTTTTTGGCCCCTGGGAAAATGGTCCTGAGTACCCCATATCTAATCTCCATCTGATCAGATTCCATCAGGGTCCCCACCTACACCCTGGGCCCTTGCTGATTCATAGCACTTCTCTCTGTTCCCAAAACAAGGAACAGTGTCAACTCCAATGCTGACACAAACCATTCCGGAGGTATCTCTTTGGGACCCCACCACCCAACATCCTATACCAGATCTTTTTCAGCAAATGGGCCAAACTTGGCACCCTGACATAACCACCATCTCCTACAGCAGATTGAAAGTCTAGCCCGAGCCTCCTGTCACTGTTAGTACTCCAGAACACGCACAGGGGATACAAGAACCGGGTCCCAGACTTGCAACTTGAGGCATGCTGCCAAAGAAATGTACCTATCTTACAGCCAACCACGCCTCATTTCAAGCACATTCCTTGACCAATCTGTTTCCCCTTAGCTGTAATGTAATGTGCTGTGTTGCAAACATAACCAGGACATTAACAAACAAACCCCTATTCGGATCTCACCTAGGAAGCTTGCCCCATAGTTCCTCTGGCCAATCTCCACCCCGACCCCTGGCCTTGGGGGCTGGGGAACTCAACCAACTCAGTCTTCTGCCACCCAGACTGCCAAAAATTCAAAGTTGCCCTGGCCTTTGGGCTCACCCTCTTCATCTGTCAGACCAGCTCCTGTTGTCAGTGCACCACAATTAGGAGTGCACCTCTCGCCCTTCTATGTTTATATCGCTCCATGGATGGGAGACAAAGTAACAAGACACTGTGTAGTTCACAAGGCTGACTTCACTACAGGGCATGGTGTAAAAATCTGGGTGATTGGTTGAGAGGGGTAGAAGGCGGACTCAACTAATAACCCACGAGGTGGAAGTCCCATTCAAAACATAAAGACAATCCTTGTCAGGGTGAAAACAAAAGTTGCTAAATAAACCTTGGCACAAAAGCAGTTAGGCTTAACTCAGAAGCAATGTGTTAAGTAATGTGAAAACACACTACAAGAAAACTCCAAAACCAATTTAGCAAAATAGACTAAAATTGAATAAATAAAATGTCACCAAATTACAAAAATCTAATCAGTAGAATCAGTATCAGTAGAACTGGAGAGAGGAGTTTCTAACGTTTTAGGTGAAAATAGTGCCAATAAGAGAAAAGTGTCACTTGCATTTACGCGGTCACAAGGAAAAAGTCAAAAGTTCAGGTGGATCACAATAGAGCAAGGGTCAGATACAGGGATCAGGTTCGGTCCACGTAAGTGTTACCTTCTCAATTTGCACAAGTTGCTGCTGTTCGCATTGCTGGTGGCCGTGAGGAGGTCATTGTCAGGGCAGGTCAGCATCACGGACGGTTGCTGTTGTAGGGCGAAGTGCCGGTCATCACTGGACCTTCGTGTCAGTGATTGAGGTGGACAATCGCCTGGAGTGAGGTCTCACTGGAGGCTGCCATTGGTGGTCATTGTGGACCACTGCTGTCGATGCAAGGAATAGGTCCCCACAGGCAATCATTTCTCTGTGCAAAGATGTCACTTTGTGGTTGCGAGGAATTCAAAACATTTGTATCATTACATTTCTTCAGGTGGAGTACTCTCTGATACCAGCCAAGAAGGGTGTGTGTGTGTGTGTAAGTGTGTAAAAAAACTGATTTCTGAACAGTTCTTCCCGATCCCCTGGATTTGGCCCCCAAACTGTCTAAGGTGGCAAGGGTGTGCCTGCTGTCATGCTCCTTTGTGTGTGGTGCAGGCAGGATCCTTTGAGGTGTAATCAAGGCAGGCCACAACTTCTCCCAGCAATCTTGTTAGGAAGAACCTCTCCCTCCACACCTAGGCCTCTTTTGTCTCTATGTCTGGAAGCAAAACACCACATGAGAGCCAATTACAGTCATGTGAGCCTGGATACAGGCAGATAGGTACAGTTAATTTGGGCAAAAAATGCCAACTTTCTAAAAGTGCCATTTTTAAATTGTAACTCAAGATCCGACATTACCACTAAAGAGGATTTTATATTACAATTCACTTGAGTGTAAACAACATCTCTCTCTCTGGCCCCAACCTGAAGTTACTACTTGGTAAGTGCAATAAGGTAACCCAGGGTTAGTCTATGGGAGAGATGGCCTTACAGCAGTGAAAAACTACTTTAGAAGTTTTTTCCTGTCAGTACATGTAAGACTTAAACACACATGTCCTACTTTTTAAATACCATGCATCTTGCTCTATCAATCTTTGGGGTCTATCTTAGGGTGACTTCTAAGTATTGAAATTGATGGTTTAGGCCTAAATGTTTAGTTTGCCTGGTCGAAATTACAGCTTAAAACTGCACTACAGGCTGCAGTGGCAGGCATGTGACATGGTTTGCAGGGTTACTTTAGCAGGTGGCACAATGAGAGATTCAGTCCACTAGTATTATTTAATTTACTGGTCCTGGGTATAAGTGGTACCATATACTAGGGGCTTTTAAGCACATTCAAAGTGCCAATTAGGTACAGGCCAATGTTACCATGGTTTAGGGAGAGACCACAAGCACTTTACCACTGGTTAGCAGAGTTAAAGTGCACAGAGTTCCAATGCCAACAAAAGTGAGTTCAGCAAAAATAGGTGAGTGAAGGAAAATGTATAGGGTGATACCACCCCAAAGATGTCAGGCCTAACATCTCAGACTTCTCATTACTTGGGAGAGGGAAGGGGTCTGAGACCAACCCGCTCCTGCTTTAGGTGGTGACTGAGGATTGTCCACCATCAATAGGCATGCAGGTAGTTTCACCCGTGTGTGAATGGATATAATGAAACTGTAGGATTGAACCGTAGTGCTCATCACTGACACCACCTGAGTTGCTGCTAGAGTAAATCATTTTTAGATCTGAGCATTGGACATGCCTTCTGAATGTATTACTTATGCATGTGTAATAAGATGTTTGAAGGTGTTTAAATGATGGCTTACTGGATTTATAGTGTGTGTCATAATAAATATAATGCATGTTTAACCCACAAGTAAAGTATTGGATTATTTGTTATTGACTCACTTGAGTGGGAGAAGGTCAGGACCCAAATGGACACATCACAGCCTAAGGAGGATGCTTCCATCAGGAAGAGAACTGTTTGGAGCACTCATGTAAACGCTAGCCAGGCCCTTCTCCTGTTTAGTTTTGGAGGGGCATTGGAATCTCCGTATCTGACCTGACCCTAGTGAGACAACCCCTTGGAGTAGTAAATCACCACATGTGAGAAGTTCACCCCAGAAACTCTAAGTTTTGGGCGAGCCACCAAGATCTTTCTAAGTATTATGGCTCTGAAGAGATTCTGATAGCAAAACCGGACTCCTCTGGTTGGACAGAGGTAGCATGAACGAATGAAGGCTGAGTAAGCCCTGGAAAAAAATACAGGGTACCCTACTATCAAGTGTAGTCTGAGACAGAGGCATAAGAAGTAAGTTATTTTTGAAGCACTGGTGAGATACATTACAGTTTGAGCAGCTCATGAAAGGAAGGGGGACCTCGCCATCCATCAGTGAACTGTATGCCAGATGTAGGCAGGGAGAAGTAGGAGGTTTCAACAGCTTAGTAAGAGCCTGGAGCACCAGCTGGTCTGTAGAGGCAATGATATAGGACACAAGTTGGAGTCCATATAGGAAGACCCACAGCTCCAAGCTAAGACACAGCTTAGTAAATGACAGACTCCATAGAATAAAGGAAGATTTAGGAGAGCATGCCAGATGGAGTGCCCAAAAGACAGGCTAGCATTTCAGCTTGACACGAGAGATGACCTTTGGAAATAGACATGACGACAGGTTCTGAATGGACCCCGGTATAATACAGAGTTTAACGGGTTAGGTCAGTCATGGAGATGAGAGCCGTTCCAAATAGCCAAAATATAAACTCCACAAGGTATTTCATCTAACCACTATAAACCCTCACCTCCCTCTTGCTAAAGGCAATGATGCTGAAGGGGGCAAGACAAACTGGAGGGAAGCTTAAAGTCGAATCATTGGCTGTTCTTGTCCTGTCCAGATGACACGGGGTGATGGGAATGCTCCAATGTCTTGTTTGCACCAGCATCATAATGTGTCCATTAAAAGTTTTGAAGCAGTACACATATGCTGCCTAACCTCTGGATCTCGGTGAAGCTGAGGGGGGCTGAGGTTACATATAATGAAGAGACTCATGAGGACAGGTGTGGAAGTGTTGGCCATGGGTGGTTTGTAAATACGTTGAGTTTAAAAGTTCATAAAATAATGTGTATCCAAATCCTGTGTGGACATTGTTTGGTATAAGGTGGCAATGAAAATCATGATAAACAGAGAAGAGTGCCTTTCATCACTCTCTGAAATAAGCAGACCCCACCAGGTGCAAACTAAACAGAAGATCAAACTAAATTTGCACTTCTGTAAAATGTTCACAATGTTTACAAAAGCTCCTACAAAAATATAAACCGTTCTTTTACTGGCACTGTACTGCTCCCCTTTTCCTGTGTCTCCTGTGACCCTATCCCCATATCCCAGTAATTCTTGTCACCCCTTTCTTTTGTGGCTCCTCTGGTTCCCTCCATGCGTGGCCCTGTGCTTTCTGATGTCCAGTGCCTCTAGTTCTCCCCTCCCCCATGCCTCCTCTGGTCCACTCTCCCATACCACCCACAAGTGGGGCTCCTCTAGTCCACCCTAACCTTTCAGGTTTATCCTCTGGGACTCGTCTGCACCTCTCCCCCGCCGTGTAACTCTTCTGCTGCATCCTTGTGTCTCCTGGGCCACCCAAAGCTCCTCGGGTCCCACCCCAACTGCCTCTAGTCAACCCTACCTGTTCTCCTATGCACCATCCCCACTGTTTCCTCTGCACCTCCTACCCTCCTATCTCCTCTGCCCCTCCCATCCCCCTGCCTCCTCTGCCCCTCCCATCATCCTACATCACCTCTGCCCCTCCCACCCCCGAATCTCCTCTGCCCCCCACCCACTGCACCCTCTCTGCCCCTCCCCGACATTTCCTCTGCCCCTCCCCCGCATTTCCTCTGCCCCTCCCATCCCCACATCTCCTCTGCCCCTCCCACCCCCTGCGTCTTCTCTGCTCCTTTCATCCTCTGTCTCCTCTGTCCCTCCCACCCAGTCTCCTTTGGCCCTCCCATCCTCCTTGTTTTCTCTGCTCCTCCACGTCTCTTCTGCCCCACCTAACCCCCTGTGTCTCTTCTGCCCCTCTCATTCTCCCATATATCCTCTGCCACACCCATACCCCATATCTCCTCTGGCCTCCCTCCTCTATGCCACCTGTTCCCAGTCCTAGTCCGTCGCCACCATCTCCCACGCGACCCAAAGTCACCACTGAAAGCTGGTTGTCCGGTGCCAGAATTCTGAGCTTTCAAACAGAAATCCAGCAGCAGATATCCTCTTGTTCTGAGGAAGGATGCTGCTGAAGACTGCTAGGTCAAGGACCTGGCAGCAGCGGTCGAAGTGCACTGAAAAAAAGTATGGGAACTGTGATCCTAAGTGAAATAGGGGTGTGGTTAATAAACGTGGGGTTGGGGGTCACAGGCGTAGCTAAAAGGAACAACATATTCTGTAATTATGTTGTTGGTCTTTTAACTACAGGTAACTGCTTATAAAATAACACACTCCTTAAAAGATGAATGGAAGTTATACCAATCAGCAGTAAATGAATAATTGTACATAATGAAGCCTCTATTGGTTAATGTGATTACTGCTGTCTGTGTGTGTAACCAGAGAGCCACAGAATTAAATCCTGGTTGGTACAGAGGAGAATAGAAACTTGTGTATTTCCAGTGCTACAAGGTCCCAGCCTGTTACATAAACCACTGTGAATATGTAAGTCATTATTTTAAACCTGCGTTACACACACTATAAGATAGGCTGCCACAAAATGTGCAAACAGATTTAGGTTTGAAATAAAGTGCTTCCAAAATATACATTTTGGTAATTTCCAGACTGTATCCAGTGCAAAATGGACCATTAAAAGAAGGCATTCCACAGGTCAGCTGTCAACACCCTTTCAATACCTCTAAGACCAGTGGTTCCCAACCTTTTGACTTCTGTGGACCCCCATTTTATCAATACTGGAGCCCTGGGACCCCCACTGAATCATTATTGGAATCCGGGGACCCCCACTGAGTCATTACTGATAGCTGGAGCCTAATATTATTACATTTTCTAAGCAGTTGCGGACCCCCTGAGGAGGCTTTGCGGACCCCCAGGGGTCCCCGGCCCACAGGTTGGGAACCACTGCTCTAAGTCAATAAATCTTTGTTATCATGAATCTTAAAGTGGATACATCAATTAAAGGCAATACTGGCTTTTAAACAGCCTTCGAATATGCAGATTAACCTATTACACTCCTTTGCACTTCTTTCAAGCAGCAGGCACCCTGGCAAGAAGGCTTGCTTCTTGTTTAGCTGTCTTTCCCCCATCGGCTTCACAGTACCGGGGACTTCTTACCTTCCACTTCAGCTTCCCAACTGTCGGAATTACTCGTCAAAGGACGGTTATCTTAACCTGAAGCAGGGGATCTGGTTTTATTACATTAAAAAAAGTATGAGCACGCGTGCCCCCCCATCCCACCCACGTTGACTCCTTCCTGGCTGGCTCCAGCGCTGAAAGACTACAGGCCTAGGAGTTTTTTTTGTTAGAAACAAATTTTCCTCCTGTCACAAAAATACCACCCACTTTGGGGTTTTGGGCTGGAACTTTTGCTTGGTGACAAAATGTGACAGCCCAGGCCCTAAACTGCTAGGGGTCTGTAAACCTGGGCACAATGGACGCCCTTAGTTTAAATGACAAAGGGCCAGATGTCTCAAAGAGTTTTTACCCATTCTATGTCTATGGGAAAATATGTTTGTACATATGGCCCAAAGTACCTTAGCTGGTGCAAACGAATGGTATTAGTTTTAGCGACGCTCTGACCCTGGAAACTTTGTCACCACTGGCATCTAAGAGACTCTGGTGGTCATTCCGACCTAGGCGGGCGGCGGTTGCCGCCCGCCCGTCGGAAGCCGCCTGAATACCGCCCCGCGGTCAATAGACTGCGAGGGGTATTCTGACTTTCCCGCTGGGCCGGCGGGCGATCTGATTCAGATCGCCCGCCGGCCCAGCGGGAAAGCGCCTTCCACAAGGAAGCCGGCTCGGAATCGAGCCGGCGGAGTGGAAGGCGTGCGACGGGTGCAGCAGCACCCGTCGCGCTTTTCAGTGTCTGCATCGCAGACACTGAAAAGCCTAGTTGGGCCCTGTTAGGGGGCCCCTGCAGTGCCCATGCCATGGGCATGGGCACTGCAGGGGCCCCCAGGGGCCCCAAGACTCCCGTTCCCGCCGGTCAGGTTCTGGCGGTAAGAACCGCCAGAGCCAGGCTGGCGGGAAGGGGGTCGGAATCCCCATGGCGGCGCAGCATGCTGCGCCGCCATGGAGGATTCCCCAGGGCAGCGGGAAACTGGCGGGAGACCGCCAGTTTTCCCTGTCTGACCGCGGCGTTAGCGCCGCGGTCAGAATGCCCTTAGGGGCACCGCCGGCCTGTCGGCGGTGCTCCCGCGCCCGTTGGCCCTGGCGGATTGTATCCGCCAGGGTCAGAATGAGGGCCTCTGTGGCAAAATGTTTCAGGTTTCTAAGCCCCACTGAGGTGTTGACACGAGAACCCCTTTCTGTTCACTATGTACTGCACCGTGTCTGAGCCTGGCTATCTTGTTTTCATCAGGACTCCTTCCATCTCAAACGCAAGCTAATAAGCACCAGCAGCACCAATAGAGTTCACCTTTGTAAAGAGAGTGCTAAACTATCAACTTTGCCAATGCCTGTATGTAAAACATTATTTTAAAAAGTAAAAGAAAAAAACTTTAAAATACTGGTGTAAAATCAAACATATCTTAATGTATCTTGAAATTGAACACAGGATTCAAACTTTTCGATCTTTTTTTTACAGCATGATTTATTGTTTAAACATTTCACACAAGAAACTCTAAACAGAATTTAAAAAGTCGATTGCCTGTGAGCCAGTTAAAAAAGACTATGCAAAAAAAAAAACATAACAGCTATCCGATGGAGAGTCAGACTTTAAAGGAATAGACACTCTGAACTGTAACAAACCCACAAGCCATTTGGTCAATGCAGCAGCCTAGGTAACAGATGTATGGCCCCCCAGGAGAATGGACATGTCCAATCCAGTCACTCCAAGCAAACATCCTGCCTCACATGCAGGCAAAAAGAGTGCAACAGACTGCACCTCCCAAGCACCAAAAAGTGTCTTTGTGCCAACGCCAGGGCTTTCATGCAACATGTGTAACGCAGGAGATAAAAAAAATCCAACCCAATAACATCTGCTCTTTATTCAAACCTGGAAAAATACATCTGGGTATTAAGCGCTATATGAATACTATTACAATTATAATTACAATCTGTTAATGTGCCTTTATGGGTGGGGAGCAACACAGAGCGTGTGGGTGGTGGGGATGTGAGGGAGGGATCAACACACGGGAGAGAGCAAGAAAACGCATGCACTCCCAGGAGTGTTCAAAGAAAAAGAAAAAAATAGTTCTCTAATGTGAGACGTGGAAGTATAAAAGTAATCCAATCAAAATGATAGAAGCTATCTTCCATGAAAGGGTCCAAAACAAGAAGAGGAAGAAAGCCATCAAATAGGAAGGCGGAGAGTGAGAATGACAATTAAGCCAACCAGTGGTAAGTAGTGGGCTGGCACAAAGCCCACTCTAGGTATTTGTACTGTCAACAATAGGTCTTAAACAATAGACAGCTGTAAAGGGTCTTTAAGCGAGACCTAAAAATGGGTCACCTGATAGAAAACCGTTTGCTGGGTGGGGGCAAGCCTTCTGTGCACTGCGTAGGTGGTATGTGGCGGTATACTTACCTACTAAATGCTTACAAGCTTTCGCCGACAGTAATTTGGATTCTTTGAAGATCTGCGCCTGGCACACCTTTCGGAGCTCCTTCTCAACTGTCGATTTGCTGAGCTCAGGAGAAGGCAAACTCAGGCCACTCTTCAGCTCTGCAAGAAACCCCGGAAAAAGCGGTAAAACCTGTCGTTTCACAACCGTGATCACAATTACTGCCGCCCTGGAGTCACTCATACATACCTTGGACGGTTGCTAGGCAGCTCTCACAGTACGTCGCTGTTGGAGGAAGAGAAAGGCTGTGTTTTAGTTGACAACCACACTACAAGCTTTGAACACAAAACGAAATGCATTTGTCAAAAATTCCCCGGGCAGCCTCGAATACTTCTTGGCAGACAACGCACGCTGCAAACATTTCATTTCCCAAAAAAACAGACGTTACATGCTGTCAACATTGCAAATCTGAGGCAGCTAGAAGCCTGCAGAGTTCTCAAGGTTTCCAGGTCCACAACTGAGTAGCTCATCCAGGACTTAGCTTTGTATTATGGGATTTGCAGTCCTATTTCCCTGTTTATAAAATAATGCCAACAAGCCTCAGGATGCAAAGGAAACAAGCATTTGCAATGCAACGGGTCTCGCATTTACTCATGTTAGAGCTGATAGCGTTGTAAACTCCTAACCCGACTTTTCACCTATCGGCAAAAGTGCATTTATGTACGTAACCCGAAAAAGTGCAATTAACTATGTAAAGCGCTCGACTTCTGCCAAGCGAAATCACGCTAGTAAATTAGAGAAAAAGTAGTCCACGAGCCAGGCAGAAAACAGCAAGCCTCGCATGTTTTCTGTACTTGGTCGAGCGCTTGAGAAGGGCTAGCCACCAGAAAAGGCATGACGTATGCATGCCTTCGACTAATGAAAGCAAGCAGATTTTAATTGGCAAGCCCACGAACCAATGAAAACCATTGACGTGACGTCGACAGGGCTCCGAGCCCTTTTCTAAACCCTAAAGCGTCTCGCTGCGATACGCATGCGCGAGCGCATGCAACGCAGGCTCGACCCTAAAAAACCTAGACTGGATGGGCTGATCGTGCAAGAACACAAGAAGCCTGAAAGCACCACATGGACTTTTACATGTGGACTACTTTCACAGCTGCAGAGACTGAACACTGTGGGTGCCTGCCTGTAACTACTGTGATTCTTCCTGCAGCAGTTTGCATTGTGAAGTGTTTCTGCCTTACCACAGCCACCCCCATGACTCCAACACAAATATTCCCTTCGCTGACAACCAGTGCTTTAAAATGGAAAAATAAAAGTGCAGGTGCTCTGTTCCACAGTACCTGCTTGTTTGTGAGAAGTGTCAGTACTCTCCAATTAAAAGTATTAAGTTTTTCCTGAGAAGTGCAGGTACTCTCCCTCTCAAAATAAAAAAAAGTGCCGGTACTCAGTACCGGACAGTACAGGCCCATTTAAAGCACTGCCGACAACCAGACCACAAGGTGTGAGCATTAAACGGGGTCTCCAGACCCTGTTCAACCCTGTTCAGTTGTAAACTGGGAACAGCAGGATGAACCACCCAGGACAGTGAGGAATGTAAATAATAGAACGCAGAAGAGGAAATCAGTCTAATGTAATTACCAATACGTACTCCAAGCTATAACTCGTCACTACCCCTTACCCAGGCCCAGTTTTTAGATTAAGACAATCTAATTAACAGACCTGCCAACTCACACGGTGTCACCGTGGGTCACACAATATTGGCCCCACCACACGGTCACCGGGCGAGGAGCCGATATCACACTACTGCACGGAAAACAAGCTGAAAACCACTGCAAACAGTGATTGTCAGCTCGCTTTTAGAGGCATCCATCAACCCTGCCTTTCACTCATCCATCCATTGTTTTACTCATCCATCTTTACATACATCCTTTCACTTATCTATCCATTGTTTTACTCATCCATCTTTACGTACATCCTTTCACTCAGCCATTCATAATTTCACTCCATCCAGTCATCCATCCTTTTACACTTCCACATATCCATCGATCCTTTCATAATCCTTTGATCCATCCTTTCACTCCTCCATCCATCCTCCGTTTCACTCATAGACCCTCCCTCATCTATCCATACTCCCTTTCACTCATACACCCTCTCGCTCTTCCATTCTTACATCCATCCTTTCATTCATTCACCCATCCATCCACCATTTCATCTATCCTTCCTTTCACTTACTCACTCACTCAACTTCATTATGATCCTGTCTGTGAAGCTGCAGACAGAAGAGGCCCATCAAGAACTCGCCCCTGCAGCTGCTAAAGAAGGGAGGGGGTGGGGGATGACCGTGCCCCTGATGCAGAAGCTTAACTGCACACTTACCTCTAGTCCACTAGTGCACCTGTTGTCTGCAGCTGGTTCCTTCCTTCTCCTGGGGCTCTATGGTTGGGATAAGGAGCACTCTATGTGCTCAGCGCCATAATGTTTCTTTTCAAAGTGAAACCAAATCCAGTACTAAACACCTGTTACTGCCAGGAGAACAGCCCCCTGCCCCCTCCTACATCCTGCCCCTCTGTGATGATCAACAAATTGTTGCCACCCACTCCCTCCCTGTCCTCATCGGCCGGCCCCACCCCTGGCCATTGAAGTGAATGGAGCTTTACAACCTCCCATGGCCACTGTTTATGCACCCCAAAAGCAACCGGATCAATTACACTGTAAATCAGCCCTCCCTCTCCAATGATGTCACGGCTGTAGCTTGTGCCTTCAGGTCGAGGTAAACCTCCTTGGGCTGGCGCTTGCAGTAGAACATCTGCTAAGTTCACAGAGGAGATTCAACATACTGTCTCCCAGCAGTGATTTATTTTCAGCTGCTCTGGGTTAATTTCCCTGTTCTTGCCTCTCCCCCCAGGGTGGCAGAGCAACGCCCCTTTTGCCCATGAACACCAGTCGCCCCTGTTTCCACTCCCCTTTAGGCCCCTCTAATCACCCTGCGTGTCGTAACACGTATTTAAACATTATATGACAGACTTATTGTCTAAAAGCTGAAGCTCACACCCTCCCCCCAATCTTACCAACCAAGCCAGGCCCCTGGTGACGACCAAGTGCATTCTGGGTGTTGCAGTCCTAGTTTCCTTCCGCTGAACTAATCAGACTAACGCCCCTGACATCAGTGATTTGTAGGTTAAAAGCTCAGGACTGGAAACAGCATCCCTACTGAAATGGCCACCCTACACAGAACATAAAACATGCCCATCCCAGTTACAATGCCACAAAGCTTTTAATGAAGGCCTTAAAAACCCTCATCTAAGGACTCTTTCACTCGCTATGGTTAGGAGGTTCACATGTAGCAGCTCCTAAAATAGCCACAAGTGAGGCTAGCAGATCACCCCATGTTTTAGGGACACCGCTTCCACTGCTAAACTTTGAGTCAATAACCAAAGGCATCATGGGAGATGTAGTTCTGAAGTACATCAATTGGACTAAAGATCTAGATTATGTTTTTTAGAAGAGGACAAATGGGCTGCAATAAAGTGTACTTGATGGCTTGCAACCTTTGGTGTCTTCTTCCTCCTGTCTTGTTGACCAGCCCAGTACTGTACAGGGAATGACTTTTTTTTAGTTAATCAAGGAGGACCTGTAGTCTTTTTAAAACCCCTTGGACCGGTTCAAAAATAAATTAACTGGTTTCTGCAAAGCTTAAAATCGGTGCACCCGGAACTATACAGAGCTCTCAAGTTTCCCAGCACATGCATGAGGAGCTTACCAGTCCAGGTTTTTTGCTTTGCATTCTGGGAATTGTGGTCCTTCTGATCCCACTGTAGGATCAGGACTGCTAGCCCGAGAACGCAAAGCAGAAGCCTGGACTGTATGAACGTCTCAAGCATTACCTGGGAATCGTGGGCGCTTTAGGCCTATAAATTCACCACCCTGGTGACATCTACCTGATTCCTTGACTCTTCCTCTTCTAAAGCAGAGGCAAGGAAAAGAGGTGGCAGGCTTACTTGCTGGAAGCTGGGCCCTGTTTCCATTATTATCCTAACTGAAAAAAACCACACACGTATGAAAGTTTACCAATAGTGCCTCAGCGCTTTAAGTAAGCTAGCAAACGTTTTTCACCAAAAAACAAGGTCTTAAAAGAAAGCAATTTAGAGCCATATCATATGGGGGTTCAAATGCAGCCTTTTGAAGAAATGCCAAACCAGTAGCAAGGCCCATGTCAGAGCGTTGCTACCAGCCACAGACGGCAAAATGCTGGAGTCAAAGAGCATCCAGTTTCTCAATGGGTGTCCTACTGGCTGCACTCTGCACCCGGAAAGTAAAAAGGCCCACTAGTGGATCAAAGCCATCTTGTTGGAACCGCAAAACAAATGTGAGGCTGGAGCTCCATGGAGCCAGACCCCAATAAAGGCACCTAAAGAATTGTGAGGCCCTTTAATAACCACAGGCTATTCTGGTTTGACCCTTGGAGGCACCAAATCCAAGGAGATTGCTTTGGTCCTTCCTTTGGTTTAATGCTGACACCATCTGATATAAAGACTGGTGGGAGATGAAGAAAAAGTTCCTCACCCAATATTTTTTTTCAATATTTGCTTGTTATAATGCCAAGCACCCAGCTGGCCTCCAGAATGAAAGGTCTACTTCCATTCACAGTGGTGGCTTGATGCAATCTGTAGCAAGTAACGCCACATTTTCCAGTGGTCCCAGCCTCGTCCGGAGCGTCATAAAAGTTAAGATTCACTGAATTCTAGTCCACTACATTCATTTGAGATAAGAATCTGAATAATTTAAATTGGCTTGGTACCCATACTACAAGATATACCGAGAAGAAGTCCTACATTTGTGTTGATATTTTGTAAAATGTAGACAGGAGACAGTACCGAACGCACAGGTGACGTCAGGTCGCCGGAGCACGGATCTACCAATCCCGGACTTCCCTTTTACAAATCTTTGCTGCCAGGTGCAATAGTCGAATGCTAGACCGAACCAAGAAGGCAGGTTTCACACTGCACCGATTTACTAAACCTGAGTCCAGACCTGGAAAGGTGGAACCCTGGTGACGTGGAGACAGTCTTCTGATAATTCATGCAGCCACTTTTCCCAACTAGGAAAGGATTCAGGCCATTCACTTTCACGAGCTGTGCAATGTAAGTATAGCTATCCACCAATTCATTCATTCGTCCATACATTCATTCATTCATTCATTGAGAGCTTGTCTCCACTTACTGCGGTTCACCCCTTTGGGAAGCACGAGCACAGCACTCACTGGTGCGAAGATGCTTAACACAGCAAGAAGGGCAGCTGCTTCCCAGGCGTTCATTGCTGTTGGTGAGTTCTCGCCACACGTCGATATTTGGGGTCTCCTCTTACTAAATTCTAAAGTTAGCTCCCCACGGGGAAGTCGGCGTGTGGGTGTCTGAGGAGAGAGCAGGCAGTCTCGAAATAAGGCTTCGGACCTCAGGGGCAGGGCAAGAGCCTCTGTGACACTAGACTTCCTGCAACCTTCAAGGCAAGAAGCACTGACACCGTTCCCCGCGAAGACAGCTCACCATGGAAACCGAGAAAAGCGGCAAAACACACTGCAAACTATCCGGCAACCCGTCACTGCACACAAAACTGGAAACCCGGGAAAAAGGCTTCTATAGTTCACATACAACGAGGCAGCAGAAAAGATTTTTTGTGTTCGTTTCCTTACTTATTTACATATTCATTTATTTATGCGTTTTTATAGCGCTGTGGCCAATTCAGTGCCTTAGAATATATATTTTTTTAAAACATGAAAATCTGAAGTTGTAAGTACATGGAAGTGTCCGGCTGGAAGTGAGAGCGCCAGGTGCATGAATCACACTCTCATCTGATGGATCTTTTTAAATTGACTGAGACATCAATAGTTAGCAATAATAAAACAATTCAATTTTTTTTAAGGTCACTTGGCCACACAATAAGTACCAGGAATCGGTAACTGACGATAAGTATTTATTACCAATTAATAATCAGTTGAGTATGTATGCATGTCAAGAGAATATTAAAAAGATTATAGCTGGCAGGCTAACATATTGCAAAAGGTTCAGTCTCAGTAGGAAAAGATAAAAAAAAAAAATCACAGTCACAAAAATACATAAACTGAGAATTAGAAATAAGTGTTAAAGAAACTCCGATTCTCTCTCCTAAACATGAACAAGGTCTATAGTTATCTAATTAGATTTCTAAATAAGTCATGAGGATGGTTGAAAACAAGTCTTTTTGGAAATGCAAGGAGGTGTCAGCATAGGGAAGAATCCAGTAGAAGTCTTCCAGAATTGGAATCAAGTGCTAAGCGTGAACCTTCACACTTGCAAGAATAAAGGAAGCAGAGAGATCTGTACCCCTCAAACTCCGAAGGAATCTGTTCTAACTTCTAACAACATAAACATTAATTCAGACAAAATCTTCAGTAACAATTGTATCTCTTTCCGTCTCAGCAGTAAACCAATCATTTCTCTTCTTGTGGTAGGCACCTGCAACTTCACCTGGATTTCCCATCTCACAGAACTCCAACAGTTACTGCTACCTTGAGCATCCTACACGATGAATAGGGGTGTCCATTTGCTCATCAGGTTTCCATGTTTCTTGCCAAGATTTCTCTAGCTAAAGCAACCATAAGAATGCACCTACAAAAGAAAAAACACACTAGCCAAGCAAAACACATTTCACATTAATGCCTTTAGACAGGCTAATTCACAAGTAGCTGTCCTGAGCCAGTTTATATGTAAAGTTGCTCGATATTCTTTGGACTTGCATGCAAGATAGTGCCATACTTTATCTGTGATCGATTCGGGGCAGTCAGATGGACATATGCCTTATGCCTGCATTGCACCCCCTCAATTTACACCAGGTAGAGGTTTGCCACCAATCGTCCTCCCTTTATCAGATTCCCCATCATCACACTACCAATGTGTGGGTGGTCTCTGGACACATTTTGCTTACTTCTGTTGCAGCCCACGCTGTGCACGTCAGCTGCAAAAAGTGGCCTGGCCAATACCAAATTTCTCATGCGTCATGAAAAAATCTCAAATTTCCCTAATATGTAGAGGTATCCAAAGTGTTAGGCTACCATCTTTCCGTGCCAATCAGAATCTGCCCTTCCACATTAAATGGGCCCATCAGAGCATAACTGGAGACTTATGGTCCAGATATCTCTAACTTCTTTACCAGCATTAACACCCCCCATCCTGAGATCCTTTTTAAATGCTTAATTCTCTAAAGTGCTTAAAAAGGATTTTAACCAAACCCCAAAAAGTATACTTTAAAGAACAGCTCTAATGTTTTATCAAATTTGGTATAATAGCATTCAGCCACTTTTCCTGTAACACAAAGCAAGGCTGCCTTTTGGAATTAACATATGAAATTACACTTTTTGGGCACCGCTTGACAAATCATAGCAAAACTTTTGATCTGCAAAGTAAGAGTTTTGTTCCGTCTGAAATATCTTCATGAAGCTTTCCAAAACAAAAAAATTCACGCACCTCAGCTCCTTCCTGTTATGTTCTGGGGTGATCCATCAAGCATGAGCTGAGAAAAAGAGAAGGCCCAAAAAGGGGGATGCAAAAGGCTTAACAGAATTACACCAAATGGAGCTGAAAGATAAGTCTTTTCTAATAAAGCATGCTTTTTGTGACTTGTTGTCAATTTGTTCAGCCTTTTTCCAGAAAAAAAAGATTAAAAAAATAGCTATAACTAGTGCTGTGGGAGTCAACGGGGGGTGGAAGCATTTTGATTGGCTAGTACTGCAGGACTAACCAATATGATTGGATAGTCACAACAGGAGAAATGTTGCACCCCATCATTACAGGACTTGGGGACTCAGTCCCAGAGTACTGAAAAACAACTGTAAAAAAAAAAATAAAAGAGCAGAGTAGGTATACCCTGACCTCATAGCCTTGAAATGGCAGGGCGGGCATTCGGGGGAGGAGGGGAGGGAGTAACAAAGTGGAAACATAAAAATATATATATATTTTTGTCAGTCACAGTTCCACGGGAGCCAGTACTTCCTCTGTGTTGTCCTGCAGGAGCCTGTGCGGACCCCACAAGGAGACTGCACTGGCTCCAGCAGGAGTGCTGAAGAACTGAAAAAAAAGATTAAGAAGAAAAAAAAAAAAGGAAACATGTGGGATGGTGATCTGAGGATGTCTGGCTGCTCCCAGGGTTTTGACTGTGGAAGTTGGTTGCAGGGCCTGGCTGCAAGCCAGGCTCTGTGGCCAAACCCACGCTGGGCCGAGAGGGTGGGGTATGGTCAACCACTCAATGCTTGCCCTCCCGTGTATGGATAGGGGGTTGTTAATGTTAAAAAAACATATAATTTCACCAAAGATGTTAGAGCTTATTGTGGAGTTATATGTAAGTAAGGTAGTAAGATTTTAGCGTACGTTAAAGAAATTTACAAAATTCACCGAACAATACAAAGGTTAAAGTGGAGTTATACTTTGGGGTTCTAATAATATAAAAAATACCATATTAAAACCACAAAGCACTGAAATTCACCAGTTCTACGTAACTGCTCTAAGTATAACTTGCACAGCACATTTTATATCACTGATGGTACATGACATCTATGGAGGTGAAAGCAAGTTAAAATCTTACCAGCTTACTTATGTATAACACCACTTTAACCTTTGTTTTTTCAATCAATATACAAATATGCACACACCTACTGAAGTGGCGATTGATAACCTCCTGTGTAACTGCACACCGAGAATGATCACTTAACCCGTTGAAATATAAGGAAGTCATCAAAGTCCATTACGACGAAATGGCAGCACTTCCCTGGCTTGCCCAGTGCCAATACCTATTTCCCTCATCATCCATAGCAGAAGGTTAACATGTTTCGGCATTCCTCCTTGATCAGGGCCATAAGAAGATGTTTGTCTTCCCCATGATCATCAGTGATTCGCCATAACATTTATGGACATGAACGAAAGACTGACTAAAACATGGAAGATAGTTCTTCTACAATGCATTTTATTAGACAACAAAACTAATATTAAAATGCTCAAATACCATAAATCTATGTATTAATATAAAGGTCAGTTGTGTTTACCATTTAGTCCAGAAAATTAAGTCCATGTGAGCAGTTTATATCTTGTAAGTACCATAAAGTAAGATATGGAAACATTTGATTAAACATTGAAGATAAATGTATTAAAATGCTGTAAATAAGGCAATTAAAGAAAAAACACTGAGTTGTTTATGGCTTGAAGGGTTATTTTGCCAGGTCAGTGCCTACATTGAATAGGAGATAGGAGCCATCTGACACCATGGTTAATTGTCTCAAGCCGAAGCAGCCTCCCCAGGTGAGAATCTCTACAACCAACAGCAGGAGGCCAATTCATTTAGCTCCAACCCATCTTTTTCATCACCGTCAAAAAGCGGATAAGCCAGAGCAAGTACTGCAGCCATCCTCGTGCACAAGCATGTTCTAATGGGGAATTAAGTGGAGGGAAGGGTGCAATTAAACATGGTAGAAATACTGTTATTAGATGTCTCTTTCACGATGAAAACGTATTTCAGCCCTGTGCTTTCCTGTGACAAATCATGACTATCGTATGTCTTAGTTCATCTGAACAGAATTAAGACTACTGCTTCCTTCCAGAATCCCCTGCTTTTTTTTTTTTAGATGAAATTGTTTATTTGCTCAGACAAAAATTGGTCATGCAAGTGGAATATCTAACTTTTTTGTTTGGTTGTTTATTCTCATTTGAAAAATATATTTCACATGGAAAAACCCCTTCCACTCGACGATTTTATGGGCGTTGCCTTCACCTACACAACCTTCAAAGGGATTTACTCCTTCCCTTGTCAGAAGTTTTTCTGATATTTTCCTGGAGGAGCTAAGTGGGTGGGGCAGGGTGGCCCTGTGATTAAGCTTTGGTATGTCCTAGCCCTGTTGGACAATGGTTGGACACAGTCAGGTTGGGACTGGGACACAAAAGAGGCCCAGGTTCAAAATTAAAAGTAGCATTCACTACTGAATCAGACAGCTAAAAAAATGGCACATATTAGCACATCTGGACAGTTTTAAACTTCTACGGACAAGCTTATTGGTGTTTGATGTCAGGGGCGGCTCCTCCGTTAGGGCTGAGGAGTATCGCCCCCCCCCACCTGCCAGCAGCAGAAGCTGCAAACCTTTCAGAACGAGAGGATAATAAACAAAGTTTATTATCCTTTTGTTCTGAAAGGGGCAGGGCCATGGGGGTGACGAACAGCGAGGGGGAGTGCTGAGCACTCCCCCCTAACTGCACATGTATGTTTGGCCGGCCGTCTCGGGCTGGCCAAACACACATGCACTGTAGGCTCTCTCCAGCCCAGCAGCACAGTTGCCAGGCTGGAGAGAGCCTGCACAGGCTCCCAGTCTGCCTGGGAGTGCCCTGGCTGGGTGCTCCTAGCCAATCTTGACGCTGCTATGAGCAGCATCAGGGTTGGCCACAGGGCAGGCTGGGAGCGGCGTGGCGGCTGCGGCAAAGGTACGTTTTTTAATCACAGGGCTATGTAACAGCAAAATGTATTTTTACAGTGTCCAAAAGAGTTTTTAAGAGTCATAAAAGGCTTTGCAATTGGGAAAAGCTTGTAGAAGCTCATTTACAAGTCGCAAATAACAGGGATGTAAAAAAGACATCTCTGAATTATGTTTCCACCTTTGAGGGGTGTAGGGGTGAGAAGTCCTCCATCCATGCATTCACAGGTAACCACTGGGTGGGAAACTCAAATTATGAGCTTTCTAAATAATACGCATTAGGCATATTGTTTTGTGAAACCCTATGTACACCCTGGTTGCATCGCAAATGGACAATTTGAGATGCAACCAGTGTGTACATAGGTCGTATCACAAACTGCATCCCTGTTTGCAACTCAGTCATGTACAATTTGCACATCCTTGGTTTGCGAATGTCGATCATGCATCTGTAGCCAACTTCTTGGACTTCATCTGACCATTAATAAACTCTGGTATCCCTACCCTCTTCCTTCAGTGTACAGCTACCTCTTTCCCAGCAATGGAAGGTTCAATCAACATTAACATTCAGACTCAAGGCTTCTTTCAGTGTTCTCCAGGCGCGGCTCCTCCGCCAGCTGCAAACCTTTTACTAAAAAACAGTAATAAACTAGGTTTATTAATCTTTTTTAGTAAAAGAGGTGAGGCCACGGGCTGTGACGAACACTGAGGGGGAGTGCACAGCTCTCCCTCTCATTGAGCATGTATGTTTGGTCGGCCGTCTCGGGCAGGCCTAACACACATACGCACTGTGCTCTTTCCAGGCCAGGATTGTGTTGCCCGGCTGGAGACAGCAGGCACAGGCTCCCAGTCTGCCTCGGAGCGCCCTGGCTGGGCGCTCCCAGCCAATCCGAACGCTGCTCTGAGCAGCGTCACGATTGGCCGCAGGGCAGGCTGGGAGCCTGTGCCTGCTGCATGCATGCAGCAGAGTAGGGGAGGCGCAGTCGTGACGGCGGCGGTGATGATGCAGCTAAGTATGTTTTTTTTAAATTAATCACCACCCCACCATGAGCTGCCCGCACGTTTTAAGCGCCGCAAGCTGCTCCTGGCCTTCTCCAAAATGGGTTTTGTGAATGCAAAGATCACCCAGATAATCTGTCGGACTTGGGGAACACCCCCTATAGGTTTACAGAACCTACTGCCTTCTGGCAGGTTTCCACTAGCAAATGACTGATAAAGCCACACAGGTTTCAAAGGAACCCACAAATAACTTGAAATGATATGGCTTCTCACAACCATCATCAATTTCCTGTGTTAATTATCCAAACATTCTTTATGCTCAGGATTATGAAGATAAACTAAGAGACCAAATTGTATTCAGCTAATCATGGCGCCAATACAGCCTACAGTGCTGGCTGACCTCAGTGGCTTCTATCTATGAGACACAATCCTCACCTGCAATGGAAGCCTGGGATCTAGCAGGGATGTTCTAGATGTGTCACCCAGCTCAGAAGAGAGGTCTTCTCGGCCAGCACTGGCACCAAGAGAACTGATGCCTGATCGAGATAAGCAAGAAAATGAAACTCCTCACTGATACCCACGAGGACTACTTATAAGCTCTCAAACAGAAGCTTCCAAACTCTACCTCGCAGATGGTACATAATGTGGAATTTATCACAGAGTAGTCTATGAGAGGCACATTAGGCAACACTGTCTTCTGGATACAAAGCACAATAGATCCTCACTTCATCAAGCACCCTTTGGAACTATACCCACAACATGTTAGTATTCCCATCTATACTGCTCTTCAACCACACACACTTCCAACCATTCACGCAGGCTCTTGCTTGCAATTAATCAAACAAGTCATGCATGGCCTGCATTTATTCTAATAAGAATGCAGGCCCTGCAACCATTTTGACAACCCAAGCAGGCTCAGACTCCCATCCAACTGGAAACTGGTTAAGACACATGTGCTCAAGACCACACCAATGGCAGAAGCATACTATGGACGACAAGGAATTACAACAAAGAGCCAGATGCATATACATTCCCAAAGGCGAAAGTACAGCTATACAGACATTATAAAGAGAACCAACCCATAGTTCCTAAGCTATACTTACACCAAAATGCTCCGTGTGTTTACAGACGTATGTATTTGGGGAGCTCAGATGACTTGCTTTGTGTAGCTTTTAGTAAGTGATTTCTAGATTCACAATAGTTCCTAGAGGGCGGTGGGGGTTGGCCAAAATTGTGATGTGACTTTAGTATATAGTTCATACCCTGTCAGTAATGGAGCAGAAAAGTCAAACTATCCCATACTTGGGTTTAAGGACAATTGTAATTGATCTGTGCATGTAATATTTGCCCTGACACCTTAACATAATGTCTTGCAATTACTACTGGGAACTAAAGGTTGCTGGAACACAGAAATGTTCGGGATACGGAATTTATTCCAAACCTCTACCTGCAACCCACAATTGCCTAGGAGTAATGCTATACCCACTGCATTGAATTTCTAGCCTGTTACTGGAAACAACTAAACAAATAAATGAATTGTCCATACTCTTAAAAACTTGACTATGACTTGCCTATTCCACCTGAGAGTGCTATTCTAAAACGTAATACTATTTCCAATAACCAAAGATGATATGTATGTTTTTTAAACAGATTGTATTAGTTTGAACATGCATACAAGTTAGAACAGCACAGGTCACATAAGTGACAGGAATCCGTTTACACTTTATGCATCGAGGTCTTTCAATAATCATTGTTAATGCGTCCCTCAGCCAGTGCTCCTGGAACGGTGTTATAAGATAGTCTTCAGTGTGACTTGTATCACTAAAAACAAATCATCCGTTCCCCCACACGCACCCCACTCAATACTCCACCACCCGCACTCCATAGCTAGTACTCCATATACCCACAAAGGTGTAGTTGTATAGTCCCCTTGGATATCAGATTGAGAATCTGGGTTATTCTCACCCACTGTGCCATGCGGCGTCATGAGGGAGCAGTCAGAGGAATCGATTGCAGGCTCCTTTAGACGGTCGACCAAGTGATCCCATGCTCTAGCCTTGTCCATAGCACATTGTCCCCACATTACCTCCCAAAACAGTACTTGTCCTCCGGGCCTGCACATTGAGGATAGAGTCAGAGTTTCCTTCCCCTTAACCAAATGGAGACTGCTGGACGCCTTCCAATGTGACGTAATCTCCCGCTTTGCTAAATTCCAGGGATTATGGTGATGAGGTTTGGGTGCGATGCTAGCAACACCGTACAAACTGCAAGGCCATGAGTCCCCACAGAGGTGATCTCCTGGGCATTAACTGGATACCAAACAGTGTCTCCAAAGTTAGGATTCTGTCAGGGACCTCACCCACAGGGTGGAATGGAGCGTTAAACCATTGGGTGAATCACTGAAGTTGAGCGGCAAAGTAATAGGCCTCCATGTCTGGGGCTGCCAAAACTCCCTCCAGAGCTGGTCACTGTGTTTGCTTAGTGCCACTCTCTGTTAATCCGCTCCCCAGATAAGCTTTATTAATAGCGAATCCAGGTCAGGAAGCATAGATCGAGGAATATAGACTGGGAGGGTAGAAAAAAAAATCAAGCGAGCTTCGTAAGGCCACTATTTTGGCAACTCCAACTCGCCCGCTATCAGAGCAAGTTCCAAAATGCCACATGAGCACGGAGGCTTCTGATTGCTTCTCCAACATTACCCTCCTGGAGATCTCGAGGATCATGAAAGACCTGTACCCCAAGGTAGTTCAGAGCCAAAGGTGATATATATGGCAAGGTTTAGAACAGACTATCATTTTGGGTTAGTGTTTTAATGTAGATCGAATGACCACTTTACATAGAATTTTGTGTTAAACCACACAAAAAAGAACTAAAACAATTTTGGACAAAACATTCAATATGGAAATATGCAGTGTGGGAAACGCTACATGCTAGGATCAAAAGATGAGTTGTTGCCAAATATAATACCCATATTTGTGCATATTCTCCCTGGATCCACCAGCGACTCTAGCATAAGAGGGCAAAGGCCCGCTAAAATATTTCAGTTATATTATTTGGAAAGTACATGCTGTTAGCTTTCACTGCCTGAAGGCAGCCCACCACCAGAGCAGCCTCCCTGCTGTGTTCTTGTACACCAAGAAGGCAGAAGTTCCTTTGGCATACATCTGATACCACAGTGTTAAGTCAGCTACCAGGCAAAAGCAACCCACAACAGAGAAATAATGCAACATGTTCTGTCTGAAAAGGTAACGGTTAAACTTAAGAATGCACAGCAGCTGCAGCTATGAGCCTTGAAAAGTCTAAAAACTTGTCTGCTACCCACAATATGCAATGGCTGATATAATTTGCAATGGTGCAGTGCCACAGGACTGAAGCTATAACTCACAATGAGGCCTAAGTAGATCAAAATCAGTTGGACATTGCTTGTGTTCCAATCTAGTGAGGACCTGACTTGGCAAATTGGGCTCGACTGTTTCTACTAAAGCAGGACCAAGACTGACTTCCAAATGTCTGGTTTCAATATAGAGTGGCAAAGCGGACAAAGAACAATGGGCTGAAACGCCATTCCATGCTCAGGCATTCCTTCCATCACTACGTTGTTTAATGGTGCAGTAATATGATATGTCAGCGATAGAACAATGCTTATACTGGGACTACAACAGGCCATGGTATGACAACCTGCAATTGTTTGCTTACATGCAATGGCAGGATAACCTACAATGGGTACAAATGTATGTGTACGTATGTATATTTTGGTATTTCTATAGCGCAAATCTAGCTGGCTAACAGCAGAGTACTGTACATGGGGCAATGCAATGGTACAACAACCCGCAATGGTAGAATAACATGCCATGGCACAAAACAGTGGGATGGTACAAAAGGCAGCCATGGTACAAAATGCCACTGCTGGACAGATTTAGGACTCCAAAAACTAAATCGTGCCCACCACATCCATTCAATACTCACGCCACGCGGCACAACCTTAATTGGCACTTCAACCTCCCTGGTAACTCAAGCACAAGAAATGAAATGACACTCTTCTCAACGTCATCAAAACACTGAATGTGGTACAGCATGTCACCAAATTAACACACTCTAAAGGCCACACTCTGATGTGGTCCCCTGGACCTCAATTATCGAGTGCAAAGCATCCATACTCTTACATTAGACCAACCTGCGCTCATCACCCTGCTTCAGATATCTAGAATAAGGGAGGCTGCGCTGGTGTTTTCACTGGATGCACAGATGGCCTTTGATACCATAGATTGAGATTATCTCTTTGAGGTCTTAAAACGTTTGGGTTTGGCCCAAGATTTATAGCCTGGATGCCACTGCTGTATACCGAGCATTTGACCCAAGTGATTGTCAACCAAACGACATCCTCTGTTTTCTGAAGTCAATGCAGTACACGTCCGGGATGCCCACTATCCCCCTTATTTTGTGCTATGGCAATAGAGCCATTGGTGGAATGGATACATGGAGAGTCTCTGATCAGAGGTTTGCGATGGTCGAAGGAATGGGAAGATAGAATATCACTTTAGGCCGACGATATCCTGCTCTACATCTCTGACCCAAATTCCTCCCTCAATAGGATAATGCACATACTTGCACTCTTCCGCCACTACTTCGGCTAGACTATTAACTGGGACAAATCATTGATTTACCTATTAAATGGCCCAGCTCTACGTCTTCCAATGGGAAGCTGCGCATACATAGCTATGGAGGGATTTTGTTACTTGGGTATTTATGTAACCGGAACTCCAGCTAGCTTTTATGCCTGCAATTTAGAGCCCCCATTGCGACGCTTTAGGAAAGACGCAGAGAGCTGGAGATCTCTTCCTCTGTCGCTCCTGGGTAGGGTGGCACTGTTTAAAATGATGGCGCTGCTCAGTTTCTTTTATTATACTTCATAATACCCCATATCTAATTCCTACCTCTTATTCCTAAGATATTGATCACGAGATACGCACTCTCTTATGGGATGGGGGTCATGCGCGGATAGCTATTGCTAAGTTAACGAGAAGTTGGTATGATGGAGATAGTGCCCTGCCGGACATACGTAACTATTTTCGAGCAGCCCAGCTAATGACAATCAGTGGATCTTTCTAAGTGTAACAGAGCCAGCCTACTGAATGGACAGAGATGCCATGCAACCAGAAGGGGCTTTGAGGGCTTTGTATGGTGAAAAGAAACCTCGGACCTTTCTTGCTCCTACAACAGTTACCCTAACTCTCTGGGATGAAATGTTGGGCGTACTGGGGTGGAAAGGTATCACTCAAAGCACCCCCCCCATGGGAGACCGAAGCACTGGGCACAATGGCGACCCAGCCAGGATTCAATAAGTGGGACCTCATCGGTTTCACAAAAGTGGGGGAGCTGTGGGTACATGGGGCCGTTCTTGCTTTCAAGAATCTCCAGCGGAGTTCCAGTTTGCACCGATGGAGGCATACCGCTACCTCCAAATCCAGCATGCACTCTATAAAGTGTTAACTAAAGAGAAAGACCCTCCTGAGTCATCCCCTTGAAGACCGAATACTATCCTAATACATATCTAAAAAGGCAACGTCCCTTACATATCGTAAAATCATCAATTAGCTATCAGATGTATGTCAGGGCCTGAGATTGAGCTGTGCAATGGATATAGGAGAGTTAGAAGAAGAGTGGCAGGCGGCTTTGGCATCCCCTAGGGAAGTAGCAATGGGAGCATGTTCAGATTAGTCCAACTGAAATTTCTCCACAGGAGCTATTATGCCTGCACCACCCTGGCCAAGATGGGCAGGGCAGCTTCACCCTTGTGTCCCCGAAATTGTGGCCAACTCGGATCATTCTATCATATGCTATGGGAATGCCCAATGATACAGAGATACTGGCACGCAGTGGTATCCTGTCTAAATACTGTTTGTGGAAACACTGCGGAACCTCAACCTAAGTGGTGTGTGCTAAATATATGGGGAGTGTAAGGAAATGCCTCCTTGGCATGGTTACCCCCTAACTTTTTGCCTTTGCTGATGCTAAGTTATGATTTGAAAGTGTGCTGGGACCCTGCTAACCAGGCCCCAGCACCAGTGTTCTTTCCCTAAACTGTACCTTTGTCTCCACAATTGGCACAACCCTAGCACTCAGGTAAGTCCCTTATAACTGGTACCTCTGGTACCAAGGGCCCTGATGCCAGGGAAGGTCTCTAAGGGCTGCAGCAAGTCTTATGCCACCCTGGGGACCCCTCACTCAGCACATGCACACTGCTTCACAGCTTGTGTGTGCTGGTGGGGAGACAATTACTAAGTCGACATGGCACTCCCCTCAGAATGCCATGCCAACCTCACACTGCCTGTGGCATAGGTAAGTCACCCCTCTAGCAGGCCTTACAGCCCTAAGGCAGGGTGCACTATACCACAGGTGAGGGCATATGTGCATGAGCACTATGCCCCAACAGTGTCTAAGCAAAACCTTAGACATTGTAAGTGCAGGGTAGCCATAAGAGTATATGGTCTGGGAGTTTGTCAAACACAAACCCCACAGTTCCATAATGGCTAAAGTGAAATCTGGGAAGTTTGGTATCAAACTTCCCAAAACAATAAATGCACACTGATGCCAGTGTGCAATTTATTGTAACACACACCCAGAGGGCATCTTAGAAATGCCCCCTAAATACCAATCCGACTTCTAGTGTAGGTTGACCAGTTTCTGCCAGCCTGTCACACACCAGACATGTTGCTGGCCACATGGGGAGAGTGCCTTTGTCACTCTGTGGCCAGGAACAAAGCCTGTACTGGGTGGAGGTGCTTCTCACCTCCACCTGCAGGAACTGTGACACCTGGTGGTGAGCCTCAAAGGCTCACCCCTTTTGTTACAGCGCCCCAGGGCATCCCAGCTAGTGGAGATGCCCGCCCCTCCGGCCACTGCCCCCACTTTTGGCGGCAAGGCTGGAGGAGATAATGAGAAAAACAAAGAGGAGTCACCCACCAGTCAGGACAGCCCCTAAGGTGTCCTGAGCTGAGGTGACCCCTGCCTGTAGAAATCCTCCATCTTGAGTTTGGAGGATCCCCCAATAGGATTAGGGATGTGCCCCCCTCCCCACAGGGAGAAGGCACAAAGAGGGTGTAGCCACCCTCATGGACAGTAGCCATTGGCTACTGCTCTCCCAGACCTAAACACACCCCTAAATTCAGTATTTAGGGGCTCCCCAGATCCCATAAAATCAGATTCCTGCAATCTGAAGAAACACTACGGACAACTGACCTACAAGCCTGCAGAGAAGGAGGAAGACAACAACTGCTTTGGCCCCAGCCCTACCAGCCTGTCTCCAACTTCGAAAACCTGCAACCAGCAACGCATCCGACAGGGACCAGCGACCTCTGAAGCCTCAGAGGACTGCCCTGGACTAAAGGACCAAGAAACTCCCGGGAGCAGCAGCCCTGCTCAAAAACAGCTGCTTCTTTGCAACAAAGAAGCAACTTCCAAAGACTGCACGTTTCCCGCCGGAATCATGAGACTTCTCACTCTGCACCCGACGACCCCGGCTCGAGATTCAGAGAACCAACACCTCAGGGAGGACTCCCCGGTGACTGCGAGCCCATGAGTAACCTGACACGACTCCCCTGGTCCCCCACAGCGACGCCTGCAGAGAGAATCCAGAGGCTGCCCCTGACCGCGACTGCCTGTAACAAGGGACCCGACGCCTGGAACCAACACTGCACCCGCAGCCCCCAGGAACTGAAGGAACCGAACTTCAGCGCAGGAGTGACCCCCCCAGGGGACCCTCTGCCTAGCCCAGGTGGTGGCTGTCCCGAGAAGCCCCTCTGTGCCTTCCTGCACCGCTAGAGTGACCCCCGGGTCCCTCCATTGTTTCCTACCTGAAACCCGACACCTGCTTTGCACACTGCACCCCGGCTGCCCTTGTGCCGCTGAGGGTGTGTTTTGTGTGCCTACTTGTGTCCCCCCGAGTTCTCTACAAAACCCCCTGGTCTGCCCCATGAGGACGCAGGTAATTACCTGCTGGCAGACTGGAACCGGAGCACCCCTGTTCTCCATAGGCGCCTATGTGTTTTGGGCATCTCTTTGACCTCTGCACCTGACCGGCCCTGAGCTGCTGTTGTTGTAACTTTGGGTTTGCCTTGAACCCCCAACGGTGGGCTGCCTATGCCCCAGAACTGAGACTTGTAAGTGTTTTACTTACCTCCTAATCTAACCTTTACTTACCTCCCCCAAGAACTGTTGATTTGCACTGTGTCCACTTTGAAAATAGCTTATTGCCATTTTTACAAAGACTGTATATGATATTGCTTTTATTCAAAGTTCCTAAAGTATCTAAGTTAAGTACCTTGCATTTAAAGTGTTTACTGTAAATCTTGAACCTGTGGTTCTTAAAATAACCTAAGAAAATATATTTTTCAATATAAAAACCTATTGGCCTGGAGTAAGTCTTTGAGTGTGTGTTCCTCATTTATTGCCTTTGAATGTACAACAAATGCTTAACACAATCCTCTGATAAGCCTACTGCTCGACCACACTACCACATAATAGAGCATTAGAATTATCTACTTTTGCCACTATCTTCCCTCTAAGGGGAACCCTTGGACTCCGGGCACACTGTTTCTTACTTTGAAATAGTACATACAGAGCCAACTTTCTACAGGGCGTAACTGACCTTACCTGCATGGATGATATATGGATGATGCCGCGACTAGTAGTGGCAAAACGCAATATAGCCCGTGCTTGCAAAGCCACTGCCCCCCCCCCCGGATTGGAGGACTGGAAACATGACCTAGACTGGTAGATGCTGGCAGAGAAAGGGATTTAAGCGGGTAGGGTGTTCCCCAAAAGATGGATCAGAATTTGGGGGAGATGAAACTCCTACAGGGGTGGTCTGTGTGCTTTGCCAAACAATAAGGGACCAGAGCAGTAGTGTGCAACAGGAGAAATTGAATATGAGAATCTGTAGGTCCTGGAGGGAGAGGAATAGAGAAGGAAAACGTGGCATCAGGTTGATGGAAAATGGTAATGATTAATTGTATCTTGATGAATATGACTTCTGAAGCTACAATGTACACTTGTTTTTTCCTTTTTGTTTTGTCCCAATATGTATTTTTGTTAAAAGACTAATTAAAACACAATCATAGTAGTTAACAATGGGGCAGTGCAAAAAGTGCAACGACGCAGTGAAAGATTAGTAAAGCTTAAGGTGCACACATTAAAAAAAAAAACGCAAAAATTATACTTACAATAGGCTGCAATAGAAAGAACAAATTGAAGCAAAAAAGGTTTCTCAAGAGTATCAAGTCTGGGAGTTAAATGGTCAATGATTTTGGTTGTCCATATTAGACAATTACATTAACTTGACCAAGGCCTGGAGCAGCATCAGGACAAGGTATCCGAAGACATTTCTAGAAGGAGTAACCTAAAGGTTTTATGAAGAAGTAACACAATTAATTGTACAGTGATACATCCCAGACACAAAACACCGTAAGCTCCTGAAGGTAGTGGTGCAGGATTCCTACTCCAACCCATCATGAACATGGAAGGAATTTGGCTTAGGAGAACAAATCTATCCAAGGCAGGGCATGTCTAAAGAAGGCATCAACAAGGAGTCAGTGGGGAGTGAAACAATGGAGCGGCCAGCTGTCTGTGGACCGCAACTGCAAGGAGAAGGGATGTGTGGCTAGCCCAAGGCAACCATCGGCTCAACCATCAGCCCAGTGAAAACCCTGGAGGGTCTGACTGTCCAGAAAAGAGGAAACGGGGTGTTAAAATACAAAGCAACCGAGAAATAGCCACCATATAAGTGGACGACAATGCAGAAAGCTTTTAGGCAATCATAGATACAGTCAGCTACATTGATCTAAAGTCAAACCATACAACTCTTTTTACTGTGCAATTCTCATTTAAATCTGTTGATTGTGTGACACTGAGGAGTGGAATACGACAGCTGTCAACCCCTGGCAATGGTTAGTCATGTCACCTGTGCTCCTGCATGATCCCTCCTTTTGCACTGTTCCTGACCCTAATATAGATCTTACCTCCTAACATTCATTGGACTGGGTACTCACCCATGGCCAAGCACTTCTCCCGACTCCTAATTATAGTGTTTTAAAGACTATAACTTACCTATAAGACACCCACTTAACCAAGGTTGGACAGACCCCTGAGAAAGCATAGTTAGGTTATTCATGTTATCCCAGTCCTTTAGGTTATTATACATGGGCTACCATAAACACCTCAGGGGGTATCTTGTGAAGTCACCTCAAGTAGATACTGCCTTAGCTGAAGGCATGGACACTCCTGTTGAGGATTTGATTGCCGATTATAGTTGAAAAGTGACGGTGTAGTGGAGAGATTGGAAGGTCAGAGACTGGCTTCTACTGGGGGTCTCCTATCTTGGGGCAGCCAGCACAGCAAAAGTGGATCAATGCATCAAGTACATAACAAACAGGAGACTCCTCTGTGACAAATAGCTAAAAAAAATTCAAGCAACACATTTGTCAGCTATATACTAGTTACGCTTCTTAACCTACAGTCCATCAAGATATTTGCACCTGCTTAACTCTATTATTTGTATACTTGCGGATAGTGACAAATCAATGTAAGTGTTCCATTATGTGGAAATGTCAAACATCTGTTTCAAAAAAACAATCTGCTGATTGTGTGTGTGTATGCACCCTTATTATGCCTTCCCTTTAAAAACTGTACTAAAGTGACAAAAAACACCAACTATAATCAACACTCTAGTTTAAGTGTGTAGAGGCTGTTTAATCGGCTTTGTTAAATTGTGTTTTTTACTCTGTTTAGCACTAGTTTGGAGGTGTTTAGTGCAGGAATTTAAAGTGTATGACAGCATTTCAAGTTAGATTGGGCCATACATGTAGTCTTGAACAGGATCTTGAAAGTGTATGTAACCAAAGAGACTATGAGCTGATCAGCAGCTCCCACCATTCCTTCACACCAGTTGCAGGATAAGTGATTGGGCAGGGCCCGTCTCACTTGCACAGGCCTTTCTACTCCCATTCCACCTTGGCTTGCACAGCTGCTTCAGTTTAAGGTCACTTGAACTATGGAGTTAGGGTTGCTCTTGGTTGGATGGTTTAGGCTCACTTTGCTACCAGAGCTAGTGTTTCTATTGGCTGTAGGGCGTATGGCTTAGGCTCTCATTTGGGCCCCAGAGCTAGTGCTTCTACTGGTTAGGGTTTAGGACCTGGACTCATAATGGTTCCTAGGGCTAGAGTACCCATTATCCCAGATCACCTGATCAATATACTTTTTGTACAGAGTCTTTAGAGTGTTCAGGTAAAAGGTGTAGAGTTAAGTGTGCTGCCAGTTTCTGGCCTGAGGCCAAAAACTGCTCATCAATCTCATCCAAAACAGGTAAGCAAATATTACTCCTCTACTAACAAAGCAAAAACATTCACTCATACTGTAAACCCCACTCCCTGTTCCACTCTGACACTACACAGCCCTACATCTCATTCCAATTTCTCATCATTGCATTTTCAAACACACATGTATCCATATTAATATCCTACCTAGCCCATCTCTCTCCCTATCCCTCCACCTACTGTTTTCTGCACAACCTTGTATCCATAGTGTGAGAAAACTGGGCTGAGTGCTAAAGCCCCCTAACTTTTTTGCCCCCATTTTTCACTTTTGCCTAGTGTTTTCCTGACTCTGATGGTGCTCTGGGCATTGCTAACCAGTCCCAGGGCCTGTGCTCTGTGTAAAAAGGAGGACATTTGGAGCATCTCAGGGCCTCCCCCATTTCCTGAAAACTCAGACAACCAGGTGCCCTCTTGATTAGATAAGGAGAGTGCATGAGAAGGGTGCGTGAAGGATTTTTAGCCACACCAGTCGGTGGGCTCAGCCAGATCTAACCTTCAAAATTCAGATTCTGCCATTTTGGGATTGATTTTTGCCACATTTACCTGGAAGTGGTCATCCAAGAGGGTAGTGGCCTGCCTGTGATTGGACAGTCCCCCCCCTTGCTTTTCACCCAAGGAGCAATGATAAAATTGGCAGAGGTGCACCCACACCTCAGATCCCTACAAGGATAAATGGCAGAAGAAGGACTGCCCTGCTGAACACCTTACCTACACCTGGACACTGCACTCTGAGGGACAGCTGTACACTTGGGCTTCACCACTAAAATGACTTTGCCTGTCTTCAACTGGTTCAAGAAGAGACTCCCTGCTTGCTACAGGTGAAAAATAACTAACCAGAGTCCCCTGCATCAAAACCTGAAGGATATGATTTGCTGGCTAGTGGTCATTTTTGGATTTGAACCGGTGCATTTTGGAAGTTGGAGTCCTAAACCTCAAGGAGCAACTCAGAGCTTCTGGAACCTTGGGATCAGCTGTGGACTACTAAATGATCTTCAAACACCTTCTGGAAGAAGATTCAGAAGTTTGGAGAACTTTTGAAAAAAAAAAAAGCCCCAAAAAGGGACCGACCCACCGTGGTGAGTCAAGCCGACTTACCTGAACCGCGACCCGGCCTGACTTGCAGGTTCATCCCGCTGAAAAGCTCCAGAGCCCCAGACTTCCAGGATTTCACTGGGGGCTCCCGTAAAGGTGATCCGACGACCTTGCATCGAAAGCAGCTTGCTGTGGAGAGTCAACCCCCATCGGAAGGAAAAAGCTATAAAAAAGTTACAAAGTCCGAACGTAAAAAGTTGACTGGGACTTACCACGCAGTTGAGGAGGGCTCCAGGGACGTCGGATCAAGATTCAGCTTTGGCCCGGGCAAAGATTTCTGCCCTGAAAAATCATCTAAGTCCAAAGTTTGAATTCTCCACCGAGGTCTCCTGTGATGCGTATCCGCAGAGGGCTCCCGGGAGGTTGGATTGGATTGGTGACTTCAAGAAAATCTTCAAGAAAAAGACTAAGTCAGAAGTCAAATCTTTGCTGTAGCTGAGCAGGGCTCCATCGCGGTCGGCCTCAATTTTTACTTTGTCCTGGTCTAGTGTGACCAGATTGGCACTTTCAGTTTCTATGCATTAAAAAACATTAATTCTTTAAAACTTCATATCTCTGATTCCCTTATCCGATTTTAATTGTTTGGTGTCTTTAAAGATAAAAATATACTATATTTTTTATAAATTTGTGTTGGATTTTCATTGTTTTGTGTTTCACTTATTTACTGTTTTGGGATTTTTAAATGCTTTGCACACCTGTCTACTAAATTAAGCCTTGTTACTAAGCTAACAAGGGTTGAGCGGGGATTAATTTATTGAGACCTTACTGGACCTAGTAGGGATTAGTGCTGTATTGCTAACTGCCCTTACCAAAAATCCACTTTCCAAAACACACCCTCTCTCGTTTCAGACTCCTATTCCAAGTAAATATTTCAATCCATATGGCTTACCTAACTAATTTCCTACCCACCCACAGCCTGCTTTCCACCACTAGCTCACCACTACCACCTGTCACCACCCCTATATATCCTCCCTTTCAAATTCATCCACTCTACTCCCATGCTCGGCTAACTTTTCCTACTCCCTCACCCTAGTCTTACTCCCAGCACAGCATGCTAAACCCACCCCTAGACTATCCCATTCTCCCAACATATATTGTACCAACCCTAAGATGCCTCCCTAACTCCATAACCCAATTCATCGAACCTCTCCCTCCATTTGCCATTAAAATATCCTATAGCAAATCTGATAAACAATACTAAATTCTTCCTATTACCTCAACCCCAAACACAAATGTTTCCTACTCAAACACATTCTACACATACTATCACTAATTACTCATACCTCGCTTCTACAAACATAAAAGAAAGACAAAAAAAAGCACAGATACTTCTCATCTTCCATACTACTTGACAACAGAACTTTGCTTTAACACATTACTAAAACATAACGCAACAGCAACAATAATTTTACAAGCACAATTGGACTCATTGTCTCCCTCCCATAAATACCCCATCAAATCTCGAATAAACCTGCTTGATTTAGACAATAAAGGCAAGGAATGTCACAATCCCACCAACATCACTCCAGCTACACTTCCTTCCTCCTCACTTTCCCATACAAACAACGAACACATCTTAATGAATAACCACTATTTATATAGAAATAATGCAATGGATAAGGCCAGTCATAACCCACATCTAAGAATGACTGTTCAATGAGCAAAAATAAATACATATTTGATCTATTGGCGCATACAGAACCAGACACATTATTGATCTTGAAATCTGGTTCCAAAAATACACGGTCCCAACACCGCAAGAAGTTATTCCCTTTGGATATCAAGCCATTACACACAACCGAGTAGGAAAAAAGGAGGCAAATAATCATAGTATTTAAGGTTGCCACAGCGTTCACTAAGTTGGAAGAAATGACAGTGCAGGACTATGAAGCCCTTTTTGCTTGAGGCCAACCCAGTCCCACTTTCATCTGCCACTTCCTAGTGTTCTACAGACCGCCACCCAAGAACCAAGCTTTTAATGATGCTTTCTTTCAGACTGATCAACAAAAAAATCTAATTCAGTTTTCTCTAAAGATCAGCTGGTGAACCACTGGTAGGTCTCTTGTCCGCATCCCAGCATTCTAAGTTGAAACTTTTAGCTTGGCTAAATTAACAAAAGTATGACAAAATTGAATACTCCAAGACAAATATGTGTATTCTCCTAACTCATAAGATGAAATTTAGAGAAAAATACATTTTGACTCCCTGCAACACTTATTGCTAATATTATTTTTGTGCCATGGGCGCTACAGCTGTAGCTGGCATTCTTTACCTACGTATAGGCATTCCAAATTTACAAAGCCTTTTTTACTTTACTGCTGGCAACCCTCCTGATGCAATGAGGTGATCAATGCTGGTAATCTTGGTGGTTACTAATATAATCTTGCCTGATGTGGTCACTATTACAACACTAATAATATTGTTAGCTCATGTTGATTTTTGATTAACATAAGTAGCTTTCAAAGGAACCCACAAATAACTTGAAATGATATGGCTTCTCACAACCATCATCAATTTCCTGTGTTAATTATCCAAACATTCTTTATGCTCAGGATTATGAAGATAAACTAAGAGACCAAATTGTATTCAGCTAATCATGGCGCCAATACAGCCTACAGTGCTGGCTGACCTCAGTGGCTTCTATCTATGAGACACAATCCTCACCTGCAATGGAAGCCTGGGATCTAGCAGGGATGTTCTAGATGTGTCACCCAGCTCAGAAGAGAGGTCTTCTCGGCCAGCACTGGCACCAAGAGAACTGATGCCTGATCGAGATAAGCAAGAAAATGAAACTCCTCACTGATACCCACGAGGACTACTTATAAGCTCTCAAACAGAAGCTTCCAAACTCTACCTCGCAGATGGTACATAATGTGGAATTTATCACAGAGTAGTCTATGAGAGGCACATTAGGCAACACTGTCTTCTGGATACAAAGCACAATAGATCCTCACTTCATCAAGCACCCTTTGGAACTATACCCACAACATGTTAGTATTCCCATCTATACTGCTCTTCAACCACACACACTTCCAACCATTCACGCAGGCTCTTGCTTGCAATTAATCAAACAAGTCATGCATGGCCTGCATTTATTCTAATAAGAATGCAGGCCCTGCAACCATTTTGACAACCCAAGCAGGCTCAGACTCCCATCCAACTGGAAACTGGTTAAGACACATGTGCTCAAGACCACACCAATGGCAGAAGCATACTATGGACGACAAGGAATTACAACAAAGAGCCAGATGCATATACATTCCCAAAGGCGAAAGTACAGCTATACAGACATTATAAAGAGAACCAACCCATAGTTCCTAAGCTATACTTACACCAAAATGCTCCGTGTGTTTACAGACGTATGTATTTGGGGAGCTCAGATGACTTGCTTTGTGTAGCTTTTAGTAAGTGATTTCTAGATTCACAATAGTTCCTAGAGGGCGGTGGGGGTTGGCCAAAATTGTGATGTGACTTTAGTATATAGTTCATACCCTGTCAGTAATGGAGCAGAAAAGTCAAACTATCCCATACTTGGGTTTAAGGACAATTGTAATTGATCTGTGCATGTAATATTTGCCCTGACACCTTAACATAATGTCTTGCAATTACTACTGGGAACTAAAGGTTGCTGGAACACAGAAATGTTCGGGATACGGAATTTATTCCAAACCTCTACCTGCAACCCACAATTGCCTAGGAGTAATGCTATACCCACTGCATTGAATTTCTAGCCTGTTACTGGAAACAACTAAACAAATAAATGAATTGTCCATACTCTTAAAAACTTGACTATGACTTGCCTATTCCACCTGAGAGTGCTATTCTAAAACGTAATACTATTTCCAATAACCAAAGATGATATGTATGTTTTTTAAACAGATTGTATTAGTTTGAACATGCATACAAGTTAGAACAGCACAGGTCACATAAGTGACAGGAATCCGTTTACACTTTATGCATCGAGGTCTTTCAATAATCATTGTTAATGCGTCCCTCAGCCAGTGCTCCTGGAACGGTGTTATAAGATAGTCTTCAGTGTGACTTGTATCACTAAAAACAAATCATCCGTTCCCCCACACGCACCCCACTCAATACTCCACCACCCGCACTCCATAGCTAGTACTCCATATACCCACAAAGGTGTAGTTGTATAGTCCCCTTGGATATCAGATTGAGAATCTGGGTTATTCTCACCCACTGTGCCATGCGGCGTCATGAGGGAGCAGTCAGAGGAATCGATTGCAGGCTCCTTTAGACGGTCGACCAAGTGATCCCATGCTCTAGCCTTGTCCATAGCACATTGTCCCCACATTACCTCCCAAAACAGTACTTGTCCTCCGGGCCTGCACATTGAGAATAGAGTCAGAGTTTCCTTCCCCTTAACCAAATGGAGACTGCTGGACGCCTTCCAATGTGACGTAATCTCCCGCTTTGCTAAATTCCAGGGATTATGGTGATGAGGTTTGGGTGCGATGCTAGCAACACCGTACAAACTGCAAGGCCATGAGTCCCCACAGAGGTGATCTCCTGGGCATTAACTGGATACCAAACAGTGTCTCCAAAGTTAGGATTCTGTCAGGGACCTCACCCACAGGGTGGAATGGAGCGTTAAACCATTGGGTGAATCACTGAAGTTGAGCGGCAAAGTAATAGGCCTCCATGTCTGGGGCTGCCAAAACTCCCTCCAGAGCTGGTCACTGTGTTTGCTTAGTGCCACTCTCTGTTAATCCGCTCCCCAGATAAGCTTTATTAATAGCGAATCCAGGTCAGGAAGCATAGATCGAGGAATATAGACTGGGAGGGTAGAAAAAAAAATCAAGCGAGCTTCGTAAGGCCACTATTTTGGCAACTCCAACTCGCCCGCTATCAGAGCAAGTTCCAAAATGCCACATGAGCACGGAGGCTTCTGATTGCTTCTCCAACATTACCCTCCTGGAGATCTCGAGGATCATGAAAGACCTGTACCCCAAGGTAGTTCAGAGCCAAAGGTGATATATATGGCAAGGTTTAGAACAGACTATCATTTTGGGTTAGTGTTTTAATGTAGATCGAATGACCACTTTACATAGAATTTTGTGTTAAACCACACAAAAAAGAACTAAAACAATTTTGGACAAAACATTCAATATGGAAATATGCAGTGTGGGAAACGCTACATGCTAGGATCAAAAGATGAGTTGTTGCCAAATATAATACCCATATTTGTGCATATTCTCCCTGGATCCACCAGCGACTCTAGCATAAGAGGGCAAAGGCCCGCTAAAATATTTCAGTTATATTATTTGGAAAGTACATGCTGTTAGCTTTCACTGCCTGAAGGCAGCCCACCACCAGAGCAGCCTCCCTGCTGTGTTCTTGTACACCAAGAAGGCAGAAGTTCCTTTGGCATACATCTGATACCACAGTGTTAAGTCAGCTACCAGGCAAAAGCAACCCACAACAGAGAAATAATGCAACATGTTCTGTCTGAAAAGGTAACGGTTAAACTTAAGAATGCACAGCAGCTGCAGCTATGAGCCTTGAAAAGTCTAAAAACTTGTCTGCTACCCACAATATGCAATGGCTGATATAATTTGCAATGGTGCAGTGCCACAGGACTGAAGCTATAACTCACAATGAGGCCTAAGTAGATCAAAATCAGTTGGACATTGCTTGTGTTCCAATCTAGTGAGGACCTGACTTGGCAAATTGGGCTCGACTGTTTCTACTAAAGCAGGACCAAGACTGACTTCCAAATGTCTGGTTTCAATATAGAGTGGCAAAGCGGACAAAGAACAATGGGCTGAAACGCCATTCCATGCTCAGGCATTCCTTCCATCACTACGTTGTTTAATGGTGCAGTAATATGATATGTCAGCGATAGAACAATGCTTATACTGGGACTACAACAGGCCATGGTATGACAACCTGCAATTGTTTGCTTACATGCAATGGCAGGATAACCTACAATGGGTACAAATGTATGTGTACGTATGTATATTTTGGTATTTCTATAGCGCAAATCTAGCTGGCTAACAGCAGAGTACTGTACATGGGGCAATGCAATGGTACAACAACCCGCAATGGTAGAATAACATGCCATGGCACAAAACAGTGGGATGGTACAAAAGGCAGCCATGGTACAAAATGCCACTGCTGGACAGATTTAGGACTCCAAAAACTAAATCGTGCCCACCACATCCATTCAATACTCACGCCACGCGGCACAACCTTAATTGGCACTTCAACCTCCCTGGTAACTCAAGCACAAGAAATGAAATGACACTCTTCTCAACGTCATCAAAACACTGAATGTGGTACAGCATGTCACCAAATTAACACACTCTAAAGGCCACACTCTGATGTGGTCCCCTGGACCTCAATTATCGAGTGCAAAGCATCCATACTCTTACATTAGACCAACCTGCGCTCATCACCCTGCTTCAGATATCTAGAATAAGGGAGGCTGCGCTGGTGTTTTCACTGGATGCACAGATGGCCTTTGATACCATAGATTGAGATTATCTCTTTGAGGTCTTAAAACGTTTGGGTTTGGCCCAAGATTTATAGCCTGGATGCCACTGCTGTATACCGAGCATTTGACCCAAGTGATTGTCAACCAAACGACATCCTCTGTTTTCTGAAGTCAATGCAGTACACGTCCGGGATGCCCACTATCCCCCTTATTTTGTGCTATGGCAATAGAGCCATTGGTGGAATGGATACATGGAGAGTCTCTGATCAGAGGTTTGCGATGGTCGAAGGAATGGGAAGATAGAATATCACTTTAGGCCGACGATATCCTGCTCTACATCTCTGACCCAAATTCCTCCCTCAATAGGATAATGCACATACTTGCACTCTTCCGCCACTACTTCGGCTAGACTATTAACTGGGACAAATCATTGATTTACCTATTAAATGGCCCAGCTCTACGTCTTCCAATGGGAAGCTGCGCATACATAGCTATGGAGGGATTTTGTTACTTGGGTATTTATGTAACCGGAACTCCAGCTAGCTTTTATGCCTGCAATTTAGAGCCCCCATTGCGACGCTTTAGGAAAGACGCAGAGAGCTGGAGATCTCTTCCTCTGTCGCTCCTGGGTAGGGTGGCACTGTTTAAAATGATGGCGCTGCTCAGTTTCTTTTATTATACTTCATAATACCCCATATCTAATTCCTACCTCTTATTCCTAAGATATTGATCACGAGATACGCACTCTCTTATGGGATGGGGGTCATGCGCGGATAGCTATTGCTAAGTTAACGAGAAGTTGGTATGATGGAGATAGTGCCCTGCCGGACATACGTAACTATTTTCGAGCAGCCCAGCTAATGACAATCAGTGGATCTTTCTAAGTGTAACAGAGCCAGCCTACTGAATGGACAGAGATGCCATGCAACCAGAAGGGGCTTTGAGGGCTTTGTATGGTGAAAAGAAACCTCGGACCTTTCTTGCTCCTACAACAGTTACCCTAACTCTCTGGGATGAAATGTTGGGCGTACTGGGGTGGAAAGGTATCACTCAAAGCACCCCCCCCATGGGAGACCGAAGCACTGGGCACAATGGCGACCCAGCCAGGATTCAATAAGTGGGACCTCATCGGTTTCACAAAAGTGGGGGAGCTGTGGGTACATGGGGCCGTTCTTGCTTTCAAGAATCTCCAGCGGAGTTCCAGTTTGCACCGATGGAGGCATACCGCTACCTCCAAATCCAGCATGCACTCTATAAAGTGTTAACTAAAGAGAAAGACCCTCCTGAGTCATCCCCTTGAAGACCGAATACTATCCTAATACATATCTAAAAAGGCAACGTCCCTTACATATCGTAAAATCATCAATTAGCTATCAGATGTATGTCAGGGCCTGAGATTGAGCTGTGCAATGGATATAGGAGAGTTAGAAGAAGAGTGGCAGGCGGCTTTGGCATCCCCTAGGGAAGTAGCAATGGGAGCATGTTCAGATTAGTCCAACTGAAATTTCTCCACAGGAGCTATTATGCCTGCACCACCCTGGCCAAGATGGGCAGGGCAGCTTCACCCTTGTGTCCCCGAAATTGTGGCCAACTCGGATCATTCTATCATATGCTATGGGAATGCCCAATGATACAGAGATACTGGCACGCAGTGGTATCCTGTCTAAATACTGTTTGTGGAAACACTGCGGAACCTCAACCTAAGTGGTGTGTGCTAAATATATGGGGAGTGTAAGGAAATGCCTCCTTGGCATGGTTACCCCCTAACTTTTTGCCTTTGCTGATGCTAAGTTATGATTTGAAAGTGTGCTGGGACCCTGCTAACCAGGCCCCAGCACCAGTGTTCTTTCCCTAAACTGTACCTTTGTCTCCACAATTGGCACAACCCTAGCACTCAGGTAAGTCCCTTATAACTGGTACCTCTGGTACCAAGGGCCCTGATGCCAGGGAAGGTCTCTAAGGGCTGCAGCAAGTCTTATGCCACCCTGGGGACCCCTCACTCAGCACATGCACACTGCTTCACAGCTTGTGTGTGCTGGTGGGGAGACAATTACTAAGTCGACATGGCACTCCCCTCAGAATGCCATGCCAACCTCACACTGCCTGTGGCATAGGTAAGTCACCCCTCTAGCAGGCCTTACAGCCCTAAGGCAGGGTGCACTATACCACAGGTGAGGGCATATGTGCATGAGCACTATGCCCCAACAGTGTCTAAGCAAAACCTTAGACATTGTAAGTGCAGGGTAGCCATAAGAGTATATGGTCTGGGAGTTTGTCAAACACAAACCCCACAGTTCCATAATGGCTAAAGTGAAATCTGGGAAGTTTGGTATCAAACTTCCCAAAACAATAAATGCACACTGATGCCAGTGTGCAATTTATTGTAACACACACCCAGAGGGCATCTTAGAAATGCCCCCTAAATACCAATCCGACTTCTAGTGTAGGTTGACCAGTTTCTGCCAGCCTGTCACACACCAGACATGTTGCTGGCCACATGGGGAGAGTGCCTTTGTCACTCTGTGGCCAGGAACAAAGCCTGTACTGGGTGGAGGTGCTTCTCACCTCCACCTGCAGGAACTGTGACACCTGGTGGTGAGCCTCAAAGGCTCACCCCTTTTGTTACAGCGCCCCAGGGCATCCCAGCTAGTGGAGATGCCCGCCCCTCCGGCCACTGCCCCCACTTTTGGCGGCAAGGCTGGAGGAGATAATGAGAAAAACAAAGAGGAGTCACCCACCAGTCAGGACAGCCCCTAAGGTGTCCTGAGCTGAGGTGACCCCTGCCTGTAGAAATCCTCCATCTTGAGTTTGGAGGATCCCCCAATAGGATTAGGGATGTGCCCCCCTCCCCACAGGGAGAAGGCACAAAGAGGGTGTAGCCACCCTCATGGACAGTAGCCATTGGCTACTGCTCTCCCAGACCTAAACACACCCCTAAATTCAGTATTTAGGGGCTCCCCAGATCCCATAAAATCAGATTCCTGCAATCTGAAGAAACACTACGGACAACTGACCTACAAGCCTGCAGAGAAGGAGGAAGACAACAACTGCTTTGGCCCCAGCCCTACCAGCCTGTCTCCAACTTCGAAAACCTGCAACCAGCAACGCATCCGACAGGGACCAGCGACCTCTGAAGCCTCAGAGGACTGCCCTGGACTAAAGGACCAAGAAACTCCCGGGAGCAGCAGCCCTGCTCAAAAACAGCTGCTTCTTTGCAACAAAGAAGCAACTTCCAAAGACTGCACGTTTCCCGCCGGAATCATGAGACTTCTCACTCTGCACCCGACGACCCCGGCTCGAGATTCAGAGAACCAACACCTCAGGGAGGACTCCCCGGTGACTGCGAGCCCATGAGTAACCTGACACGACTCCCCTGGTCCCCCACAGCGACGCCTGCAGAGAGAATCCAGAGGCTGCCCCTGACCGCGACTGCCTGTAACAAGGGACCCGACGCCTGGAACCAACACTGCACCCGCAGCCCCCAGGAACTGAAGGAACCGAACTTCAGCGCAGGAGTGACCCCCCCAGGGGACCCTCTGCCTAGCCCAGGTGGTGGCTGTCCCGAGAAGCCCCTCTGTGCCTTCCTGCACCGCTAGAGTGACCCCCGGGTCCCTCCATTGTTTCCTACCTGAAACCCGACACCTGCTTTGCACACTGCACCCCGGCTGCCCTTGTGCCGCTGAGGGTGTGTTTTGTGTGCCTACTTGTGTCCCCCCGAGTTCTCTACAAAACCCCCTGGTCTGCCCCATGAGGACGCAGGTAATTACCTGCTGGCAGACTGGAACCGGAGCACCCCTGTTCTCCATAGGCGCCTATGTGTTTTGGGCATCTCTTTGACCTCTGCACCTGACCGGCCCTGAGCTGCTGTTGTTGTAACTTTGGGTTTGCCTTGAACCCCCAACGGTGGGCTGCCTATGCCCCAGAACTGAGACTTGTAAGTGTTTTACTTACCTCCTAATCTAACCTTTACTTACCTCCCCCAAGAACTGTTGATTTGCACTGTGTCCACTTTGAAAATAGCTTATTGCCATTTTTACAAAGACTGTATATGATATTGCTTTTATTCAAAGTTCCTAAAGTATCTAAGTTAAGTACCTTGCATTTAAAGTGTTTACTGTAAATCTTGAACCTGTGGTTCTTAAAATAACCTAAGAAAATATATTTTTCAATATAAAAACCTATTGGCCTGGAGTAAGTCTTTGAGTGTGTGTTCCTCATTTATTGCCTTTGAATGTACAACAAATGCTTAACACAATCCTCTGATAAGCCTACTGCTCGACCACACTACCACATAATAGAGCATTAGAATTATCTACTTTTGCCACTATCTTCCCTCTAAGGGGAACCCTTGGACTCCGGGCACACTGTTTCTTACTTTGAAATAGTACATACAGAGCCAACTTTCTACAGGGCGTAACTGACCTTACCTGCATGGATGATATATGGATGATGCCGCGACTAGTAGTGGCAAAACGCAATATAGCCCGTGCTTGCAAAGCCACTGCCCCCCCCCCCGGATTGGAGGACTGGAAACATGACCTAGACTGGTAGATGCTGGCAGAGAAAGGGATTTAAGCGGGTAGGGTGTTCCCCAAAAGATGGATCAGAATTTGGGGGAGATGAAACTCCTACAGGGGTGGTCTGTGTGCTTTGCCAAACAATAAGGGACCAGAGCAGTAGTGTGCAACAGGAGAAATTGAATATGAGAATCTGTAGGTCCTGGAGGGAGAGGAATAGAGAAGGAAAACGTGGCATCAGGTTGATGGAAAATGGTAATGATTAATTGTATCTTGATGAATATGACTTCTGAAGCTACAATGTACACTTGTTTTTTCCTTTTTGTTTTGTCCCAATATGTATTTTTGTTAAAAGACTAATTAAAACACAATCATAGTAGTTAACAATGGGGCAGTGCAAAAAGTGCAACGACGCAGTGAAAGATTAGTAAAGCTTAAGGTGCACACATTAAAAAAAAAAACGCAAAAATTATACTTACAATAGGCTGCAATAGAAAGAACAAATTGAAGCAAAAAAGGTTTCTCAAGAGTATCAAGTCTGGGAGTTAAATGGTCAATGATTTTGGTTGTCCATATTAGACAATTACATTAACTTGACCAAGGCCTGGAGCAGCATCAGGACAAGGTATCCGAAGACATTTCTAGAAGGAGTAACCTAAAGGTTTTATGAAGAAGTAACACAATTAATTGTACAGTGATACATCCCAGACACAAAACACCGTAAGCTCCTGAAGGTAGTGGTGCAGGATTCCTACTCCAACCCATCATGAACATGGAAGGAATTTGGCTTAGGAGAACAAATCTATCCAAGGCAGGGCATGTCTAAAGAAGGCATCAACAAGGAGTCAGTGGGGAGTGAAACAATGGAGCGGCCAGCTGTCTGTGGACCGCAACTGCAAGGAGAAGGGATGTGTGGCTAGCCCAAGGCAACCATCGGCTCAACCATCAGCCCAGTGAAAACCCTGGAGGGTCTGACTGTCCAGAAAAGAGGAAACGGGGTGTTAAAATACAAAGCAACCGAGAAATAGCCACCATATAAGTGGACGACAATGCAGAAAGCTTTTAGGCAATCATAGATACAGTCAGCTACATTGATCTAAAGTCAAACCATACAACTCTTTTTACTGTGCAATTCTCATTTAAATCTGTTGATTGTGTGACACTGAGGAGTGGAATACGACAGCTGTCAACCCCTGGCAATGGTTAGTCATGTCACCTGTGCTCCTGCATGATCCCTCCTTTTGCACTGTTCCTGACCCTAATATAGATCTTACCTCCTAACATTCATTGGACTGGGTACTCACCCATGGCCAAGCACTTCTCCCGACTCCTAATTATAGTGTTTTAAAGACTATAACTTACCTATAAGACACCCACTTAACCAAGGTTGGACAGACCCCTGAGAAAGCATAGTTAGGTTATTCATGTTATCCCAGTCCTTTAGGTTATTATACATGGGCTACCATAAACACCTCAGGGGGTATCTTGTGAAGTCACCTCAAGTAGATACTGCCTTAGCTGAAGGCATGGACACTCCTGTTGAGGATTTGATTGCCGATTATAGTTGAAAAGTGACGGTGTAGTGGAGAGATTGGAAGGTCAGAGACTGGCTTCTACTGGGGGTCTCCTATCTTGGGGCAGCCAGCACAGCAAAAGTGGATCAATGCATCAAGTACATAACAAACAGGAGACTCCTCTGTGACAAATAGCTAAAAAAAATTCAAGCAACACATTTGTCAGCTATATACTAGTTACGCTTCTTAACCTACAGTCCATCAAGATATTTGCACCTGCTTAACTCTATTATTTGTATACTTGCGGATAGTGACAAATCAATGTAAGTGTTCCATTATGTGGAAATGTCAAACATCTGTTTCAAAAAAACAATCTGCTGATTGTGTGTGTGTATGCACCCTTATTATGCCTTCCCTTTAAAAACTGTACTAAAGTGACAAAAAACACCAACTATAATCAACACTCTAGTTTAAGTGTGTAGAGGCTGTTTAATCGGCTTTGTTAAATTGTGTTTTTTACTCTGTTTAGCACTAGTTTGGAGGTGTTTAGTGCAGGAATTTAAAGTGTATGACAGCATTTCAAGTTAGATTGGGCCATACATGTAGTCTTGAACAGGATCTTGAAAGTGTATGTAACCAAAGAGACTATGAGCTGATCAGCAGCTCCCACCATTCCTTCACACCAGTTGCAGGATAAGTGATTGGGCAGGGCCCGTCTCACTTGCACAGGCCTTTCTACTCCCATTCCACCTTGGCTTGCACAGCTGCTTCAGTTTAAGGTCACTTGAACTATGGAGTTAGGGTTGCTCTTGGTTGGATGGTTTAGGCTCACTTTGCTACCAGAGCTAGTGTTTCTATTGGCTGTAGGGCGTATGGCTTAGGCTCTCATTTGGGCCCCAGAGCTAGTGCTTCTACTGGTTAGGGTTTAGGACCTGGACTCATAATGGTTCCTAGGGCTAGAGTACCCATTATCCCAGATCACCTGATCAATATACTTTTTGTACAGAGTCTTTAGAGTGTTCAGGTAAAAGGTGTAGAGTTAAGTGTGCTGCCAGTTTCTGGCCTGAGGCCAAAAACTGCTCATCAATCTCATCCAAAACAGGTAAGCAAATATTACTCCTCTACTAACAAAGCAAAAACATTCACTCATACTGTAAACCCCACTCCCTGTTCCACTCTGACACTACACAGCCCTACATCTCATTCCAATTTCTCATCATTGCATTTTCAAACACACATGTATCCATATTAATATCCTACCTAGCCCATCTCTCTCCCTATCCCTCCACCTACTGTTTTCTGCACAACCTTGTATCCATAGTGTGAGAAAACTGGGCTGAGTGCTAAAGCCCCCTAACTTTTTTGCCCCCATTTTTCACTTTTGCCTAGTGTTTTCCTGACTCTGATGGTGCTCTGGGCATTGCTAACCAGTCCCAGGGCCTGTGCTCTGTGTAAAAAGGAGGACATTTGGAGCATCTCAGGGCCTCCCCCATTTCCTGAAAACTCAGACAACCAGGTGCCCTCTTGATTAGATAAGGAGAGTGCATGAGAAGGGTGCGTGAAGGATTTTTAGCCACACCAGTCGGTGGGCTCAGCCAGATCTAACCTTCAAAATTCAGATTCTGCCATTTTGGGATTGATTTTTGCCACATTTACCTGGAAGTGGTCATCCAAGAGGGTAGTGGCCTGCCTGTGATTGGACAGTCCCCCCCCTTGCTTTTCACCCAAGGAGCAATGATAAAATTGGCAGAGGTGCACCCACACCTCAGATCCCTACAAGGATAAATGGCAGAAGAAGGACTGCCCTGCTGAACACCTTACCTACACCTGGACACTGCACTCTGAGGGACAGCTGTACACTTGGGCTTCACCACTAAAATGACTTTGCCTGTCTTCAACTGGTTCAAGAAGAGACTCCCTGCTTGCTACAGGTGAAAAATAACTAACCAGAGTCCCCTGCATCAAAACCTGAAGGATATGATTTGCTGGCTAGTGGTCATTTTTGGATTTGAACCGGTGCATTTTGGAAGTTGGAGTCCTAAACCTCAAGGAGCAACTCAGAGCTTCTGGAACCTTGGGATCAGCTGTGGACTACTAAATGATCTTCAAACACCTTCTGGAAGAAGATTCAGAAGTTTGGAGAACTTTTGAAAAAAAAAAAAGCCCCAAAAAGGGACCGACCCACCGTGGTGAGTCAAGCCGACTTACCTGAACCGCGACCCGGCCTGACTTGCAGGTTCATCCCGCTGAAAAGCTCCAGAGCCCCAGACTTCCAGGATTTCACTGGGGGCTCCCGTAAAGGTGATCCGACGACCTTGCATCGAAAGCAGCTTGCTGTGGAGAGTCAACCCCCATCGGAAGGAAAAAGCTATAAAAAAGTTACAAAGTCCGAACGTAAAAAGTTGACTGGGACTTACCACGCAGTTGAGGAGGGCTCCAGGGACGTCGGATCAAGATTCAGCTTTGGCCCGGGCAAAGATTTCTGCCCTGAAAAATCATCTAAGTCCAAAGTTTGAATTCTCCACCGAGGTCTCCTGTGATGCGTATCCGCAGAGGGCTCCCGGGAGGTTGGATTGGATTGGTGACTTCAAGAAAATCTTCAAGAAAAAGACTAAGTCAGAAGTCAAATCTTTGCTGTAGCTGAGCAGGGCTCCATCGCGGTCGGCCTCAATTTTTACTTTGTCCTGGTCTAGTGTGACCAGATTGGCACTTTCAGTTTCTATGCATTAAAAAACATTAATTCTTTAAAACTTCATATCTCTGATTCCCTTATCCGATTTTAATTGTTTGGTGTCTTTAAAGATAAAAATATACTATATTTTTTATAAATTTGTGTTGGATTTTCATTGTTTTGTGTTTCACTTATTTACTGTTTTGGGATTTTTAAATGCTTTGCACACCTGTCTACTAAATTAAGCCTTGTTACTAAGCTAACAAGGGTTGAGCGGGGATTAATTTATTGAGACCTTACTGGACCTAGTAGGGATTAGTGCTGTATTGCTAACTGCCCTTACCAAAAATCCACTTTCCAAAACACACCCTCTCTCGTTTCAGACTCCTATTCCAAGTAAATATTTCAATCCATATGGCTTACCTAACTAATTTCCTACCCACCCACAGCCTGCTTTCCACCACTAGCTCACCACTACCACCTGTCACCACCCCTATATATCCTCCCTTTCAAATTCATCCACTCTACTCCCATGCTCGGCTAACTTTTCCTACTCCCTCACCCTAGTCTTACTCCCAGCACAGCATGCTAAACCCACCCCTAGACTATCCCATTCTCCCAACATATATTGTACCAACCCTAAGATGCCTCCCTAACTCCATAACCCAATTCATCGAACCTCTCCCTCCATTTGCCATTAAAATATCCTATAGCAAATCTGATAAACAATACTAAATTCTTCCTATTACCTCAACCCCAAACACAAATGTTTCCTACTCAAACACATTCTACACATACTATCACTAATTACTCATACCTCGCTTCTACAAACATAAAAGAAAGACAAAAAAAAGCACAGATACTTCTCATCTTCCATACTACTTGACAACAGAACTTTGCTTTAACACATTACTAAAACATAACGCAACAGCAACAATAATTTTACAAGCACAATTGGACTCATTGTCTCCCTCCCATAAATACCCCATCAAATCTCGAATAAACCTGCTTGATTTAGACAATAAAGGCAAGGAATGTCACAATCCCACCAACATCACTCCAGCTACACTTCCTTCCTCCTCACTTTCCCATACAAACAACGAACACATCTTAATGAATAACCACTATTTATATAGAAATAATGCAATGGATAAGGCCAGTCATAACCCACATCTAAGAATGACTGTTCAATGAGCAAAAATAAATACATATTTGATCTATTGGCGCATACAGAACCAGACACATTATTGATCTTGAAATCTGGTTCCAAAAATACACGGTCCCAACACCGCAAGAAGTTATTCCCTTTGGATATCAAGCCATTACACACAACCGAGTAGGAAAAAAGGAGGCAAATAATCATAGTATTTAAGGTTGCCACAGCGTTCACTAAGTTGGAAGAAATGACAGTGCAGGACTATGAAGCCCTTTTTGCTTGAGGCCAACCCAGTCCCACTTTCATCTGCCACTTCCTAGTGTTCTACAGACCGCCACCCAAGAACCAAGCTTTTAATGATGCTTTCTTTCAGACTGATCAACAAAAAAATCTAATTCAGTTTTCTCTAAAGATCAGCTGGTGAACCACTGGTAGGTCTCTTGTCCGCATCCCAGCATTCTAAGTTGAAACTTTTAGCTTGGCTAAATTAACAAAAGTATGACAAAATTGAATACTCCAAGACAAATATGTGTATTCTCCTAACTCATAAGATGAAATTTAGAGAAAAATACATTTTGACTCCCTGCAACACTTATTGCTAATATTATTTTTGTGCCATGGGCGCTACAGCTGTAGCTGGCATTCTTTACCTACGTATAGGCATTCCAAATTTACAAAGCCTTTTTTACTTTACTGCTGGCAACCCTCCTGATGCAATGAGGTGATCAATGCTGGTAATCTTGGTGGTTACTAATATAATCTTGCCTGATGTGGTCACTATTACAACACTAATAATATTGTTAGCTCATGTTGATTTTTGATTAACATAAGTAGCTCTTATTACACAAAAGGTTGGAGACCCCTGGTCTATTAAATCTATACTTGGTGACCTAAATATTTGGTTTGATGGACGCAATATGCCACAACTGAATGCTATCATACTCAGACTAAATAAATAAACACAACTTAGAACAGATCATTTCTAGACCTACCCACATAGCAGGTCATACATTAGATGTAATTTTCTCAAGCCTTGCGCTGAGCATTGTTCAACAAAATTCCCCAGTTACATGGACTGGCCATCACCTCATCACCCATTCTCCTTCAAGATCCCAAATAACACAACACCACACTACAACACCCTACAAATAGTGGAATAAACTAGGCATACTGGAATTAGAATCACACCTAGTAAACATTTGACTGGAATCAAAATACTTATTAGAACAACTGTATGAATATATGTTCTAAGCCTCTGACATATTAAAAAATAACTTTGAAACAATGCAAAAAGGTGGCTCTTTGGATGACTGAAGAGCTGAAAAATACTGAAAGAAGAACTCTCAGCACTTTAACACTATCACAGAACGGTCAAGTCCAACAGCCCTGAAGACAACATCTGCCTACACACACATGCACAATAGAATGTACAAATCAGACGTAAAGTACGCCAAAAGAACAAGTTACTTGCCTTCAGGAAAACTTTTTCTGGTGGACACCCTATCTGCATAACATTCACTGTAGAATATTCCCCATGTGCCAGATTATCCTGGAAAACCTTTTCATAGCAGTGCACCCACGCACCACTGAGGACGTGACTGAACAGAGACACATCTAAGTGCCACCCTTGGGCAGTAATGTCAGCTTCTATTTAGTACCCTTTATGCTCCATCAGATGTGGAGCATGAACAATCACTGGTTCAGTACTAACTTGTGAATATTTTACATGCTGAAGAGAGTCTACTCCACAGAATATGGAGGCTGCAAGGAATCTGCAATTAGAGTATTCACCTGAAAGAGCATTACCAAAGGTAGATAACGTGTTCTTCTGATGGAAACTTCCAATCCCAGAATCCTCATTTTAGTCTAGATGCTAAAGCAGTATCTCCTCAGGTAGAGGAAAGGACGTAGCTTCTTTCCTGCTATAACTGGCTGTCAAAGCAGTAGTGCTTCATAAACATATGTACTGACACCCATGTCACAGTCTGGCAAATGTCACGGACAGGAACTTTGCATGGGAGTTCAGTGGTTTGCTGCCCTAGCCCTCATGGAATGCGCTCTCAGATCTTTCGGAGGCTGCTTCATCTCTGTGTATAGCAGAGCTTAGTGCAAAGGACTATCTACCTCAACAAGTTATTCTTCTGCACCACCTTCCCTTTTTTTCACTACAGCGAACTCCAAAAAAAGGTCACGAGTCATTCAAGAAGAAGCTTTAAAGCCCTTTTGGGGGGTCAGTCCAATGGAGCCTCTCCTCCTCTTTTGCATGACGAGGGGGAATGTTCGTTAACTGATGGATTCCACAACGCAGAACGGAGTTGCGACTTTCCATAAAAAGGCTACCCAAATCCTCAGTGCTAAGAGAGAAAAAATGGTGTATGGCAAATGCACTGTAAGTTATAAAAGTTCACTTATGTGATCTCTCCGATTATCGAGTCGTTCTGTTACCAGAGAGCTTCAGTGTATTACCGTGCCGCAATCAAAGACGTAAAGCTGTGCTAAAGAATGCCTGGGCGTGTTTTGTGTCACTCTCCATCTCACTCATTCTCAGGCCCCCTTCTCGCTTACTTGACTTTGTATGGTGCACCTTCCTTGGCACATAGCAACATTCTGGGGAATGTGGCAGAGTACTGTCAGAACTTGTTGGATAACATTCCTGAAACCGGACATAAATATCCACTACCTAACAACTTGGACCCTCAAGACCCCAACAATTACAGACCAATGTACATATCCTCAGCAAACTCATGCAGTGAGCAGCCTTTCACCAGATATCAGAATTCAAACAGGAAAAAGAAGTATTCTCAGACTGGTAACAGGATTTTGCCCAGGAAGAGGGACAAAATCTGCAATCCAAGATGAAAACATAGTCGACAAAAATGGTGTAGCTGCATTACTACTCCTGGACCTTTCAGCAGCTTTTGACTGAACAAAGTTGGCTTAGATGCCATCACTCTGAACTGGATTTCCTCTTTCCTAAACAAGTGATCATACCAGATTCAGAAACCCTCTTTCCCTTCAAATTCTTACTGCATAAAAACAGGTGTTCCACATCTATCAACTCACCTCTATTTTTAAACATACACATCAAAGCACTACTAAATCTTACCATCCGTTATAAAACTCATTTGCTACAACTATGCAAACAAAACAGATAATTCTCAAATCGGAAATCACTAAAGACACAGGAGCATCAAAATTGTATACCTGGCTCATAGACGTACATCAAAGGAAACACTTCAAAAATTGAAATACTCATCAGGGGTGAATGGAAGAAAGATGACCCTATCTTTTTCTGGCTACATGAATTTGGACACATACCAAAAATAACTGTAAACACGAGAAATCCTGGAAACTTCATTAACTCTACATTTTCCATGAATACTCAAGTGGACAGGCTGTCTCAATCAACTTTCTACACAATTAAACCCCTAGACACATCTTTACACATCTTGGATTTCCTCAAAAGGTATAAACAACATCACTCAGCCCCTGCAAACTTGACTATGCTAATACAACATTCCACAATAAACTATCAAAAGGCTACAGAGAATCCTAAAGAACAAGTTACTTACCTTCACGAACGTCGTATTTGGCAGAGACTCCATCTAGCTGCAGAATCCTTACTTTAGAATATTCACCAGGCTTTAGACTGGACCTGGAAATTCTTGAACAGTGCTGCGTGCCGGTAGAGGGCATCATACAGCTCTGAATCAGTCAAGCCAGAAGTGATGTGCAGGTCCATATATAGGCACAACCCCAGAGCTCTGACATCAGTTTCTTTTTGTGACATGTCCGCGTCAGAGGAACGAAGACATAACAGAATGCTGATGGACAAGTGTGTAGATCGTAAAAACTTACAAGGATCACCCTATATAGAGAAATCAATTTGCAGAGCGGGAAGAATGTGAAGATGGAGCATGCGCAGATTTGAGTGCTGGACCTTGCCCTGTTGCTGCAACAGTAGAGCCTCCTAAAGGGGCAGCCTGGTCAGAGAACTGATGCTCATTCGTAGGAGTTTGGTATACCATAATTTCCTTGCCCAATCGGGAGTCACAAGAATGATTTGATCCCGGTCATTACTGATCTTCTCGAGAATGCGTTACTAAGTGAGAGTAACCTTGAAAACTCCAGCACACAGAAGTGCTACCATTTTGCATTCTTGTCAGTGGCAAATCTATCTAACCACGTTTCTCCCCAAACTCCGATGAGATTATGCCATTTGTGATCCGCTAGGCATTGATGGCTGAATTTGCCTGCTCTGGCGTTTAGAGAGCCCACCAGGTGTTGAACCACCAAGAATATGCCCTGACATTCTAGCCATGTCCAAAAACGTAGGGTCGCGTAGCACAGAGTCCATGACCCCACTTGGCCCTGTCTGTTGCAATACCACATGACAGTAGTATTGTCTGTGAACATCTGAACCAGCCTTCCCTTGATGGAAGGAGGAAAGTCTTTCAATGCCAGATGAATTGCTCTCAACTCCAAAAGGTTGGTGTGGAGCAGAGAGTTCGCACAAGACCAGTCTGGAATGAGCGAAACACGTGTGTCAGGGCTTGCTTTTATTCATTCAAGGTTGGCGGGGTTGGTATTTTACTAAACCAAAGCTGTAATACTGAGCCTCGAGTGGTAAAAGGCTTTTGTCATTTCTCATTTTGGCGTGGATGGCACTGTGATAATCATATGCTTAAAAATCTGATATAAAAACAGACATGTGAGACGAGCAAATTTAGAGTGTTGCTGGTGTTGCAGGGTTCTCCATATAAAGGAGCTCTTCTCTGCCTAAACTTGGAAACTATCCTCGGTTCATTGTTTCCTGTCTTGCATTATATATATATGAAAAACATTATAGTTTGGTGAAAATGTCAGTAAAAACAACAACTGAAATTCACCAGTTATAATTATCTCTAGTACACATAACTCGAGCTCTAAAGTAACTAAGTCAAGCCCCCATTTTTATTGAGCCTTAATTTCTCCAAAACTATTGAATGGATGTACACCAAATCACAAAACGTATGCTTTTTGGGGCAATATCTATCATTCTGCCGAATTTGGTGTAAATCAGTTTTTGCTGTAACAGTGTCTATTTTTCAATGGAAAAAAGAATGAGGAAAATGCTTTTCGCCCTGCTTGATGGATCATCCCGGAACTTTCCGGGAAGGAGTCGAGGTGAATGTTTGGGTAAGGTTTTGTTAAGATTTGTCAAATGGTGACTAAGTTATTAGCACACCAAACAATGCTTTTCCTATGGAAACGTGGTCCTAACCATATATATCAATTTCCGTACAGGGAATGTTACGGAAATGTTATGCCAATTGAGAAAGAACAAGCTCCTAGCCCAAGCAAGTCTCCTTTGGTGCCTGGTGGTCTCCACATACCAGAACAGGCGCTAGGATTTCTATTTTGTCGTTTCCATTAGTGATCGAGATAGAAGCCCGTGTGCCGCTTAGCCTGCCTCACCTGTAAAAACACTTTCCCGTCAGTAAATCTAGGTGTGGCTAACCACATTGAATTGTCGCACGAACTTTGGAACCCAAGGGGGTGGCTTACAAAGTCTCAAAGTTTGGAAGCTGAAACTGAATTAGGAAAGTTTATCAGGAGATCACAAGGGAAACATTTCATCAGCCTATAATTACAGCCATCTTAATGTTATCAAGGTTTAATACTGATTTTCTAATCTATGCAGTTCAAACTGCAGAGCAGCACTTCAGGTTTTCATACCTCGAGCTACCGCAGGCACACACTGCAGGGCAGGATGTTTATGGAGCAAATACAACAGAGGGTGTGTTAAAAGAAGTGAATCCTCCGACTTGAACAAGACTAGGACTTGTCACAGGTTCCAGGGTATAAACAAGGTTCACAGGCGCTGGGAGACTCCGCTACAGGCTTTGTGCAGTGTTCTCATCCTTGGAAGAAAGACATAATTCCAAGAGGATGTGCACTTTCTTGGATATCTGAGTTGCAGCAAGAACCAGAGGACACAGATTAACCCCTCTGGTGCCATGGGCGGAACTTCCATATCAAAAGCGCTCTCAACTAGGCGCTATGGATGTGGAGATACTGTCGAAGTACCAGGCAACGAAGCAGCAGCTGTTGTGTGCTATTCCGGTGCGCCCCTCACTCCTCCCCCTCCCCCCCAAATCCCTTGTCACACTCCCAGTGACGAGATCTTGTCAGTGATGCGAACTTGTCATTGAAATGATGACCATTTACAGCCAACTTCTGTAAACACTCGAACATTCCAACAAGTCTTTAATCTGCCCCATTGGGCATTCACAGAACCGTGTGTGCTCTTTTTGGTTTTGAGACTTGTGCTCCACCCTCACTGCAAAATAATGAACAACTTCTGATAGGCCCCCTCCCCAGGCAGGCTGCTAAGCCCCAATCCACTAAGAAAAAATACAAGAATCCTTCACACAGAACTAAGCAAAAGTGTAAACTTTCTGACAGAGTGGACTACCCAACTGAGGGTGAAGCATCTCAACAAGCTTTGGTAAAAGTGATTGGTTTAAGTTTTCTTGCGGAAGTGGGAGGCCTTTTGTGCTCAAAAGAGCTACTTAGCACATACGCCTGAATATTGGATTACATTCGAGGAGTACATCTGTAAAGAGTTCCCACTGCCGATGCTGGTACCGATGAATGAGGTCTGAAATTATGACTAAGAAGACTGTGCTGTGGATATTCAAATAATACATTTTATAATGGACTGAAAAGGAAGAAAGTTACATGGGGTACGTTGTGTTGTGCAGAGCGGTACATAAAGGGTGGATGGAAAAAGTATATACTCATTTTAGAGCAACCTGTCATTTAACAGTGATGATTCCAAGTAAATCATCAAGCAATAATGTCTACTGGAGAGTGGGTGGCAGAGTGGAGTCGGCCAAGCCTGAAGGCAACCTCCCTTCTTCCGGGCTCCAGCTGTACCTACACTCTACTAGGAGTGTCAGGTGCTCCAGATCCCTGAAACAGGTTCTCTGGCCAAAGAGTAAAGGAGGTGCCAAGAGAACCTGGGTAGACAAGAGCGCCTGGAAATCATGAAACTGAGCTCCTGTCCTTCTCTACGAGGTCTGCTTGAGAACTGGCATGGAAGCAAAAGTGGCAGCAAGACCTTGACTGAGCTCTTCCTCATTAGACGTGGGAGTGTGGCAGGCTGCCCCTGCAAAAAGACCAGCGGTCTCCAAGGAATAACAGTGAAGCATCTGAGACCAGAGGCATATTGGGTAGTGAAGGCTGTACTGGAGCCCGTGGCTGCAAGTGATTGAGACAAGACGCTCTGAGGGAGGTATGCTGTTTGCCATCTTTAGTGAATGCCATGCAAGGCTTCAAGAGGAGCACAGTGTATCTATAGAGCGACTGCGTGGGCTGCTCTTCACCCTCCAATGAAGGGGAAGCACTTCACACACAATTGTTGAAACTGTAAAAGCCAATAGGGGATAACAGACTTTGGGAGCTATAAGAAGCTGCCGGAGGCCACCGATTATATTGGCCTGCGTTGAGACTACAGCTATGGGTCCCAATATGTGCAACTGTTTTTGCTGATTTCAGTACTGATCCTCTATGGAAATCTTGGATGCCTCATTGAGGTTGTCAGGTTCAGACAGTCTTCAGTTATCCCCGCCAAGTTGATGTCCCTAAACAAATGGAAAACATACACGTTCATCCACAAAAAGGATGCAAAATCATTCCTAGATGAGTTTAAGACAGAAAGACCCTGATCTCCTTTTTGTCATTTTCAATGAGCTTTCGGTTTATCTTTGGTGGGAAAAGGAAAGTAGAGTCAGTCTGTAGCAGGCTTAGGAAATTGCTATGTTCATATGATTTGATTAACGCATTGAGTTACAGCTCCAGTCTACCTGAATTTGGGACTACTGCAACAAAATGGGAGGCATCCATGCATGGAAGCAACACATCATGGCCAAACAATGAACATCTCGGTCACTGGAAGAGGAAAGAAGCTATGTGGCCCACTGCTAACAACACATAGATATTGACAGTATAATAACTGCCCCAGTTATTAACCTCATCCACAAACTTCTTATGTACCTGGTGCAATTACAATTAACAAAACTAATCAGTAAGTCCTGCAGTTTGACCTCTTACCCACTGAGGTTTTTACCATCTCTGTGTTTAGCTCTTTTTAATGTTTGGGACCCCCCCCCCCCACACACACACACACACAATAGGTTCAACACAATGTACTTCCTTTTTTTCCTACCTGTTGGGTATTCTAAAAATACCTGGGGTTGTGGATTCCCCTGGCAGCACCCAAGAAAGTGGCCAAAATATTGCAAAGTCTGGGTCTTTTGGAACAATGGGAAAAAGTAGTCTGTGTAAGAAAGCTTTCCTACAAATGGCTCCAATAAAAGGTTCACTGTGATAGTATCAACATCTTCCTAGCTTTCAGGAGCAAGTAAACTTGTAAACAAACATTCTTACACCAGATTTGGTATTTGGTAGCAGGTGCAACTGGTAGTCAATTTTTCCAATCTTTTGTAGTTTCTACCAACTTGAAATTTGTGGAGAAAACAGGTGTGAAACCCATGGGTGACCCTGGAGAACTACACATAGTGAAAACTAGACAACAATTGCAAATCCAGCAGAAGGGCATTTATGTACAACACTCATGGTTTTCTTAAAGAACAAATTGTTGAAATTGAAAAATAATGTCATCCAGTTGGAAACAATAGAAATAAATGTAAACGTTTTCAGTTATTACTTTTTGCTCAAATGGCTGAGCTATAAAAGTAATATACCATTATATCCATAAGAGTCTTCTGGTCGAAGTGATATATAGACTTTATTTGTTATCCAACAACATGCAATAGCCACAGCCAACAACTGAGCTGCAGCTTATAATGATATATTTTTTAAATTGGGAGGTAGTGTTTAGCAGATGCTCGCTGTGTGTACACTGGTTAACACTCTTGCAAATTGATGTTTTTTGTTTTATATTGTTTAACTGGGGCTTATTAACCAAAAAAAATCCCAGGTATTATAGATTTGCATTTCTGTCGGTCCTTCTCATCTAAAATAGAGGTGCTATTTCTCAATCATTCCTCAAAACATTGCACCACAAAAGGAAGTCAAAACTTTAACATTAAGATGTAGAAAAGACAGCAGCCTAAGTAACTTAACCCTCATCAACCTTTTAGACTCTGAGCTTTGCATGACATCAATCTTTTTCACCCCTCATCTCCCCCTTCAAGTGCTTTCATGTTCTGGTTTTGAAGTTTTTATTACTTTTATTGAAGGTCAGTTTTCATAGGGAATTGTGCACCCAATAGATTCTGGTTGTTATTTACCCCTAGCCACTGGTGTGTCTCCAAACTCAGTGATTGTAGTGCAAAGCTAAAAATTTAAAAACTACTCACAGCATACTAATGAGGCAGCAAGTTGGGGTAGCAGTGATGACTAGCAACAATCAACTGGATCACAATAATGGAATTAACGACTGTCCGGGGGCACAGGGTAACACCTCCCTAAAGAGCAGCTTGTCATCTGAAGCCAGGAAACATATAATTAATTCCCAAGACGACTGCCAAAGGACAGTGTGTACTAACACATGGTATTATGTTGCATATTCAGTGGAGAACTGATTATAAGGATTGGTGGAAATTTAATAGGTCAGAAAAAAAAGAGTCTTCATTGTTTACTAGTTATAAAAGTAATCAATGTCAACAATGGGCTTATGGTGGTTGAGACCTGAGAGGTAACCAGAGAGGGATAAAGTAAGATAATGGGAAAGTAAACTAAAATGGGGAGGCCGTGGGGTGTTAAGGCGGGATGTCTACTGGATTCAATATATTGTTGAATTTATGTGTACAGTGATAGGGGTTGAAAGTAGAATACATCTCTGATAAGCAAGCATGAGGGGCATAGTTCAGGGGCTTGCTTGTTTGTGCTTGCGTGTCAGGTTTAATCCACACAGGCTTGTATATGTGTGTGCAGCTTATTACAGTTAGTGAGGACTTGTCCACACTCCACATGAAGTAAAGCCAGGTCCACCAGTGGTGGGTGTTCTTAGACAATTGTAATTCTGACAGAATGAGCTCTGTGTCCATCTTAAGCAATAGGTCCATCAGTAGGATGTTGCTAAGTTGGGGACTGGGTAGTTGCAAATATACTCAAGGTGGACGTGATGAAGATTAACAGGTATAGGAATATTTCTTTCATGTAATTGTTTGTCACAGAAAGAGTGCTACTTTTCAGTGAAATAATGTGACTTTTGACTCACTACTGGCAGCGGGACACCCCCAAGCAATTAGTATGATTTAAATGTCAAACATTAAAACAGTAATTGACAAAAAATAGACAAGCAAGTACACACCAAACAAATACTCGCACTACAAAAGAGTTTATCATTTTATAACCTGCACAGTCTCCACATCCAAGGTGGAGTTCCATTAGCTGATTTACAGTAATTATTCATTGCAGTGGAAGAGATGGCCACAAGCGGGAAGGAAGGCAAAGTTATTGTCAGCCTGTGACTCATGAGGTTTCTGCCCGTTCTGAGGGCCACCAAGGCGATCCTTTTCAACCTCAAAGCCAAAGTGCAGGAAAGTGCCTAATGGAGCTGTAATGAATACAGAGAAAAAGAGTGGGTATTTACTTATTATTACTCATAACTATAATTCAGATTTTCTATTACATTTTATAAGGAACTTAGTTTTGAGTAAATTAGGACAGACCCCACAAGTTTTAATAGTGACAGTAGCCACAGCTGGTGAGAAAGACAGGCCCCAATAGTTTCAGGAGAGCGCAAAATGCCCGATTCTGCCCTTCCCTCTAAGGTAACTCCACACCTTCCCTGTACTTGCTTCATACGGTGGCCCGGGCTCAGGGTTGTGCAATGTGGATCCACACAATGTCTCTCGGATGACTATGAGTCCTTCCATGTCCTCCTGGGCTCTGCCACTGTGTCAATGCGTCCTTACCTTCTTCTGCAGTACTGTTTCTCTCTTTTTTTCAGCTGAGTAATTTTGTCAGCATGCGTTCCTTAATGGTTATTTGTTTACTATGAAAATGCTAATGCTCATGTAGCATTAACACGTACAATCACATTTTATTAATTTGAGATTTTGGTTTTGAGCCACCTTAAAGGCCACTAAAACCTTATCATCGTTGCTCATCTATACAGATTTTAAATGAACTAAATTTTTGTCATTCCATGTTGTGTGCTGCACATTTCTGCTAAACCATGTTAGCAAAGCACAGTTTAGCTCTGAAGTTGGCAAGATGACACAAGGACTTTGAAAAATCGTAGATGGAGCTCCTGGTAGAGCTAGTCTCACCCATATGTTTCTCCCCATTCTTCCCACAAGGAGATATTGGCACCGGATTATTTGTGGCTATCTGCAAGTTTCTCTTATGTCACATGCTCCCGCTCACTTGTATTGATGAAAACTATATAAATGCAACTTAAAAATTAATTAATTTTAGCATTAAATGCTTTAACTGATCAAGAGCGAAGCTGTAGTTAGTTGAAATACCTGCGTAGCTTAATTTTTTTAATGCTTTCTGGCTATTTCCATTAAAGTGCATGTTAGATGTCTATGTTTTGTTTTCTTTGACAGAACCTGTTGCATTGTGTGTCAAGAATTGTCATCTGGTATCTTGGCCAAGCGGCGTAAGCACCTTGAACCAAATTTAGGTGAAGCCTGACTGCACTTATTATATTTGCTTACACTGCATGCATCATGTTACGTTTGTCCGTAAATCACTTTAAGTGCCCCAAAGGTGTTGTTTAAATGCTAAAATGTTAACATTTACTTACCTCAATGCAGCAGCATTCGTGAGTCACAGTGGCTGCGTGCTCTTGGTTTGCCGTCACTCCTCTCCTCCAGTCCACGATGTCAGATGCTTCTCCAAGTGCAGGGCCCCAGAGGAGAGCCAACTAAACGAACCAATTCAGAGGCTGCTCTCCTGCTGTTTATAATAGTAATCAGCATGAGAAAAGCACCAGGATTGGTTGGAGCAGGCTAAACCGGAGCTCCTTATGAGACTAGGGGCTTGTGTCTGTGCTCCATCTGGCTGTCTAACACCGCTCGGGCTGGAGAGGTCTGAAGTGCGCATGTCGGGCTGTCCGTCGCAAGACAGCAAAGACAAACCGACATATGCACTTCTAATTTTACGCTGTGTTGCCTCTGCTGCGAATCAATGGAAATGTCCCCCACCCTTACACTTCTGCAGGACAGGCACAGTAGCACTTTATAATAAAATGGTGATAAAACCATTTTTATTACTGATTCATTTATGTTTGCTGCACTCAGGTGGGGGGCACCCTAAAGGAGGAGCTGCCACTGGAGCAGAGAAGAGATTTGAAGAACTGGAGGATCATGTTTTCCATGTGGTCCATTGGGACATTGGAATCGGATTGCTTAAATGCAGTTTCAAACATTCCTGGTCCTGCTGATCAGCCCCAATGTAACTGAGAATACATATCCTGTGTTTTAGAACAGCGTCAGAGCTTCACATTGTGTTAGGAATACCCTACTTCCTGCAGAGTTTAGCATTACGCATGCCAATTGGTCACAAAGTTTCCTATGTTGATTGCCTGATCAATGGTAAGCATGCCACCTGCCTTATTGACACAAGTATTAGCCACTCTGCTCTTAAAACCTCAGTTTCTCCCTCATTTCCTCTCCCGGGCTTGTTGACAGATGCAGTCAGTATTTCCAGGCTACATATTTCTCATTACATCTCTGACCCTTCCCTATTTCTCTCGGACCAACTACCAACAAACATGCCTTCTTACTCAGTCCTACCTCATCAGCTAACCTGTTGGAGCGAGACATTTTATGTAAACTGAATTGCACTTCTTCTGTACCTTTGATACGGTCTACCTCAGTCTACACCAGCTCTGTGAGAACGAGGTGCTGTCCCTCCTCTGTGAGAACTCCAACCATCAACCAGCTGTGAGTAGTAAAAATGATCTTTCTCCAAATTTAACCAAATGCCTTAGCTGGTACCTTCCACACTCTGGTCCACAGGGACTAATGATGTGGGGTGTATAGGCTGAATGGAACCTGTGAAGCTAAAGATGAACCCACAAAAAAAGCCGCCTTAAATATCTCAGCATCCCCTTAAACCAAATGCAGAGGTAGGGATTCATTTTGTAATAGCGGGCCTAACAAGCGGAATGTTTTTGGAATCTATTGTCAGTAGAAGGAATACCCCAATCTAGTTTATCATGAAGGTAGGAAGGGTGGCCAAACTTTACACGTTTTTGGTAATGTAAGTAAGTTTGTTAGGTCTTTCATGTTTAATTATATTGCTTTGTCGAGTGCTTGTTAAATGGTTATGATCATCTTACTCACGGGCCTTCCATTTCTGGTGGTTTCACTTTTAGAATGTTTAGATTCATGTTCTCGGCAGTTGGACTCTCACCACCGATCTTGCCAGGGATTGCCTCAACTGTTGTGACATTCCTAGAGGAATACACCAGTTTATACTGCATACGGTCTCCTTATCATCACTACAGTTTTGGCGACTACGGACTGTCCCCACTGGTGTACCTTCACATTACCTCTACCTGCATATCCACTGCTGGTATGATTGCTGTGGACACCTCAAACAGAAGTCATCATTTTGGGATTCTTGATGATCGCAGATCCTGGCGATTACATATTTGGATACAATAAGACATTTTAAAATTTTGATCTATTTTAAAAGTTTTGAGCCTGACGCAATTCCGTTTAGCATAACAGCATGCACGCGCCGGTGACGTGGGAGCATCGCCTAGAGCACTCGCCTTGTTTCAACCAACCGGCCTTAACGCGCCACCATCTTTTATTTATCGACGTGGGAGCACTGTTTAAAGTGCACGCGCGATACCAACCACTCACACCAATGTGCTGCCATCTTCTTTACCCCGCAAATATACACATGCATTTCTGAATACGATCCTGCTGGCTATACATATAAACTTACTGATACTGTAAACTTTGGCAAGTAAGTTAATTTTTTTGCCTGACAATTTCACTGTCTATAGTTGTATTTACCAATTAAAAGAAACACCACTACTGTAACACTACTGGCATTAGGCGGCAGTACTGTAACCTACCACCTCCACCTTTATTACAGGATCCAGGGGATTCACCCAAGAAGTGGAGCAAGTGGTTTGGGTTGTTAATAACTTCATGATTCCTATTGACGCTAGTTCATTTTCAGCCACAAGAAAGAAAGCTTTATTATTAAATTCCATTGGTGCAGAAGCGCAAGAAATATTTGAGCATTTGCCACCACACAAAGCACCTGAAGGTGTGGAGAAAGCAGAATACGATGTATTTTCAGAGGCACTGGATGGATTGAAATTCCACTTCACTGTTGAGCCAAATATCGTTATGGAAAGTTTCAACTCCTATTCACAGCATCAACTGTCTTCAGAACCTGTTGAAGATTATGTGGCTGTTCTATGCATATCATCACTGACGTGCAATTTTGGTTCTAATACAGATCAATACATCAGGTTATTATGCACTTTCATAATAAGATCCTAAGATCAACTATTATAGGATCAAAATCCAAAATTAAGAGAGGTAATTGAGGTACAGAAAAATGTACATGGTCATGTAAATTGCTGAATATTTATAAAGAGAATTTAACCGGAGTTGTCTAGCAAAAGTTTAATAAGAGTACCAACAAGTCACTGGGAAGAGCTAAATGTTTAAGATGTGGAGTTAATTTGCAGCTCAATAAGACTAATTGCCCTGCTATTTCAAAAGATTGCTTCAAATGTGGAAAGACTGGACATCCAAAGCTATGTGTGATGCAATCTATTAAGGAGTATGAAGAACAAATGAGTGAATATAGGAGTGCAGGAGTAGATCCAGTATTGATCTCGTAACTCAGACCATATGGTGCAGAGTCAACAGCTACAAATGCAAGATGTTTTAATGCAGAAGGAAGGTTGGAAGATATCATGAAGTTGGCACATGGGTCGAAAGATGAAGTGTTTAGGAGATTTTACATTAAGCTAATTAAGCATGATGCAACCCTTGCGATGAAGGCCTTTAACCTCTTAGCTGCTGGGCCGTTTCCCCCCCAGTGCTGAGCCCTTTTTTGGCTATTTTGGGTAGTTCGGGCTTAGGCCTTCATAACTTTTTGTCCACGTAAGCTATCCATGCAAAATTGGCGTCCTTTTTTTCCAACACCCTAGGGATTCTAAAGGTACCCAGAGTTTGTGGTTTCCCCTGGAGGAGACCAAGAAATTAGCCGAAATAGAGCAACATTTTTGTTTTTTTCCAAAACAATTGAAAAAAGGGCTGCCGAAGAAGGCTTGTGGTTTTCCCCCTGAAAATGGCATCAACAAAGGGATTGCGGTGCTACAATCACCAGCTTCCCAGCTTTCAGGAAAAGGCAGACTTGAATCAGAAAACCACATTTTTCAACACAATTTTGGCATTTTTCTGAGACATACCCCATTTTTACAATTTTTTGTGCTTTCAGCCTCCTTCCAGTTAGTGACAGAAACGGGTGTGATACCAGTGCTGGATCCCGGAAAGCTAACTATTTGTGAAAAATAAACAAAATTCTGAATTCAGCAAATGTTCACTTGTGTAGATCCTACAAGGTTTTCCTACAGAAAATAACAGCTGAAATAAAAAGATATTGAAATTGAGCTGAAAACAACAGCCATTTTTCTTTATGTTTTACTCTGTAACTTTTTCCTGCGATGTCAGATTTTTTAAAGCAATATACCGTTATGTATGCTGGACTCTTCTGGTTGTGTGGATATATAGGGCTTGTAGGTTCATCAAGAACCCTAAGTACCCAGAGCCAATAAATGAGCTGCACCCTGCAGTTGGTTTTCATTCTATACTGGGTATACAGCAATTCATTTCCTGAAATATAAAGAGTGAAAAATAGGTATCAAGAAAACCTTTGTATTTCCAAAATGGGCTCAAGATAAGGTGTTGAGGAGAAGTGGTTATTTGCACATCTCTGAATTCCGGGGTGTCCATACTAGCATGTGAATTGCAGGGCATTTCTCAAATAGACGTCTTTTTTACACACTCTCTTATATTTGGAAGGAAAAAATGTAGAGAAAGACAAGGGACAATAACACTTGTTTTGCTATTCTATGTTCCCCCAAGTCTCCCGATAAAAATGGTACCTCACTTGTGTGGGTAGGCCTAGCGCCTGCGACAGGAAATGCCCCAAAACACAACGTGGACACATCACATTTTCCCAAAGAAAACAGAGGTGTTTTTTGCAAAGTGCCTACCTGTAGATTTTGGCCTCTAGCTCAGCCGGCACCTAGGGAAACCTACCAAACCTGTGCATTTTGAAAACTAGAGACCTAGGGAAATACAAGATGGGGTGACTTCTGGGGCTCTGACCAGGTTCTGTTACCCAGAATCCTTTGCAAACCTCAAAACGTAGCTAAAAAAACACGTTTTCCTCACATTTTGGTGACAGAAAGTTCTGGAATCTGAGAGGAGCCACAAATTTCCTTCCACCCAGCGTTCCCTCAAGTCTCCCGATAAAAATGATACCTCACTTGTGTGGGTAGGCCTAGCGCCCGCGACAGGAAATGCCCCAAAACACAACGTAGACACATCCCATTTCTTGACAGAAAACAGAGGTGTTTTTTGCAAAGTGCCTACCTGTAGATTGTGGCCTCTAGCTCAGCCGGCACCTAGGGAAACCTACCAAACCTGTGCATTTTTTAAAACTAGAGACCTAGGGGAATACAAGATGGGGTGACTTGTGGGGCTCTGACCAGGTTCTGTTACCAGAATCCTTTGCAAACCTCAAAATGCGGCTAAAAAAACACGTTTTCCTCACATTTTGGTGACAGAAAGTTCTGGAATCTGAGAGGAGCCACAAATTTCCTTCCACCCAGCATTCCCCCAAGTCTCCAGATAAAAATGATACCTCACTTGTGTGGGTAGGCCTAGCGCCCGCGACAGGAATGGATCACACAAGGGTCAATGGTAGTCCTTGCATGAGGGCTACTGTTAACCTTGGAGTGATTCATTCCTTAAGCAGGCACTAGGCGTAGGCACACAAGCGGGGTTGTGTTTTTATCAGGACAAGGGGGAAACACTGGGTGGTAGGAAGTTTGAGGATCCCTGCACATTCCTGTAGTTTCTGTGATAAAAAAGAAAGGAAAAATAGTGGTTTTAATCAACGTTTCACTTTTGCAGGGTATTCTGGGTAAAAAAAACGTTGTTAAATCCAAACACACCACATTTACGTGGGCTGCCTTAGGTGTCTAGTTTTCAGAAATGTCTGCGTTTGGTAGGTTTCCCTACATGGCTGCCGAGCCCAGGACCAAATACTTAGGTGACTGTCTTAAAAAACGAGGCTGTTTTGTGGTAGGTAATTTCAATGGCTCCCTGCAGATCCCTGGACTTCTGCTCACTGGAATGCAAGGCAAATGTGTTTTTTAAGCACATTTTGTGATTTCAAGGGGATTCTGGGTGAAGGAAAACTGGTGAGAGCCAAGCAAGTCCTGCACCCTTGGACTCCCCTGGTACTAGTTTGTTAAAGTTAACCCACCACTCACACTGGTTGGTTTTAGCATCTCCAGAAATTATGGTTTCAAAGCATGAATACTTATCAAAGTATCTGAATATTGAAACCAAGCCTTCTGAAGGTGGGCCATAAAGCCGCGTCCAGGCACCAACCTCTTTATGGTCCATTCACACGCCATTCACGCACAACAAACAACCCTTTATAATCGCCAGCCACGGGCCCAATACAACCAATCACTGCACTCACATTAACTTACCGCTGCCAGACAAGGGCCCATCACATTCACACGCCACAGAACGGAATAAGTTTGACTACATTTTACCACCTGTCAAGTAACTGCCTCCTTCTTCCTTAACATTACCAAATGCATGCGTAACAAACCTTTACTAATGACTCCTGTGACAGCCACCTGAGGCTCAGGAAGACATGTTTTTCATGCGCCTTTAACGCACTCTCTGTGATAAATCCAACTCCTTCCAGTTTGTGGATGCTAGTTGGGGGTGTCCGAGTATGCCGTACAAAGCGATTCCTCGAGCTGAGTGAGCATATCTATCTTTGAAACTAAGGGAGACATGCTGGGGATTTCTCATGATGTTACCTAAAGAGAAGGTCATAGGCCAACTGCCTCCTTCTTCCTTAACATTACCAAATGCATGCGTAACAAACCTTTAATAATGACTCCTGTGACAGCCACCTGAGGCTCAGGAAGACATGTTTTTCATGCGCTTTTAACGCACTCTCTGTGCTAAATCCAACTCCTTCCAGTTTGTGGATGCAAGTTGGGGGTGTCCGAGTATGCCGTACAAAGCGATTCCTTGAACTGAGAGAGCATATCTACCTTTGAAACTAAGGGAGACATGCTGGGGATTTCTCATGATGTTCCCTAAAGAGAAGGTCATAGGCTATGAAAAGGGTAGTGTTTGGTACATAGGGGAGTCCATGAGAACATAGCATATGTCCCAGCCAGCATTATGTGCAGTGATGTGACTATAATGCACTTATACAGCAAACTGAACATCTACTAAGTTCTGATGGAGGATGAACATGAAAAGCAGGTCAAACACTGACCTATACAAGTAATTCTCCTTCAGTGCTGGGATGGCACCAATGGGTTTGAATCCATAGGTGTAGATGATGTACATCTGTACTACCTTTACTATCTGCCTTCTACCTGTGCAATAACCCTGTGAAGGCACTCCTACCATAAGCTTTCCTTACCCATTCATGTCTCTGTTCTCATCAGAGTCCTGGCTAATCCTGTATAATTACCAAGTGAACCTATACTAGTTTGTGGATGCAAGTTGGGGGTTTCCAAGTATGCCGTACAAAGTGATTCCTCAAACTGAGAGAGCATATCTACCGTTGAAAGTAAGGTAGACATGCTGGTGAAGAAAGGGTACTCCGTGACAATGTGGCGTATGTTCTGTCCACTAGTATATGCAGTAGGGGGAATATAATGCATGTTAATTGAACAGAACCTTGACCACGTTCTGACGGTGGATTTAGCTCTCAAGCAGTCCAAAAGGAAGTCCACGATGAAGTACAATTCTGTGGCTCCTTGCCTAACGAAGCAGTGGCCCATGGACGTTCGGTATCCATGCACTGCCACTGAAAGGAGTACCCAACGGCAGCTCAACCTCAGTCGATTTCCCAGAACTTTGCTTTAGTATGATACAACGTAAAGCAAGTAGGGATACAGAGGCCTGGTTGTGATGGACAGTGGGGACAGTAATACCGACTCTCCTGCCGCTTTCCATGCTTCGAGCACACTTTACAGCGACGACATGGACGATCCTTTTTGGGTGTTTTAGGAATGCGATCAGCAAAGTGTCGCTCCTGCAGCCTTGCCACATCCTCCAGAACATATGAGGTGGAGGCTGCTGCTGCTTCTGTAACAGCAGTGAGGCTTTCAATTACAGACAACTGGAAGTCAAGGAAAGTCATGAGTCTTCCAGTAGTTGTCTGACGGTAAACAACATACGCATTATATGTTGCCATCTGAATCAGGTGGGTAAACAGTTTCTTGTACCAAGTGCGAGTTTTACGACACGCATTGTATGGTTGAAGAACCTGGTCGTTCTTGTCCACTTCGCCCATGTACTTATTGTAATCAAGTATACAGATGGGCTTGTGGACTTGGGCCATCTGACCCCAAACCGTGATGGGAGAAGTGCTCTCATCATTAATTGTAGTGAGCACGTATACATCACGCCTATCTAGGAACTTGACTGCGAGCAGTTCGTTAGAACGCAATGCAGTACTCTGGGATTTCTGGAGCTTCTTGCAAACAAGCTCCTGCGGGAATCCTTTGCGGTTACAATGAACTGTACCGCAGGCCACAGTGCCAGCTTTGTAGAGCTCATTGAACAGCTCTACTCCTGTATAGAAATTGTCCACATAAAGGTTATAACCTTTGTGAAGAAGTGGCTGGACAAGTTCCCATACAATCTTACCTGTGACCCCTAATGCGGGAGGGCAACCTACAGGGCTTAGGGTAGAATCCTTCCCTGTATACACTCTCAAGCTGTACACATAGCCAGAAGAGCTCTCACACAGCATGTACAGCTTTATGCCATAGCGAGCTCTTTTGCTCGCAATGTACTGTCTGAAAAGCAACCGTCCTTTGTACAGGATCAAGGACTCATCGACTGCTATATTCTTTCCAGGAGTATAGATCTCTGGAAACCTGGCAGACAAATGTTCCATGACAGGCCGAATTTTGAACAACCTGTCATGATCTGGATGGTCCCGGGGCAATGCAGCAGAATTGTCATTGAAATGCAGCATGAGCTGCAGTAGCAAAAAACGATCTCTGCTCATGTATGGTTACCCAAACCGTGCGCGTCGTCCAGTAGGACTGCAAGGTGGGTTTCTGCACTAATCCCATTTTGAGCGTAAGGCCCAAAAATATCTTCAACTCCGCCAGCGAAGTGGGAGTCCACTGGCGTGCCCTAGAACGGGGCCCTAGAGTTCCTCCGTGCTCCCTCAGAAATTGGTCTGCACGCAAATTTGTTTGCTGCACAATTCTCTGAAGGAAGTCAACATCCAAAAATAGATAGATGTAGTCGACTGGCAAAAAGTTAGCTGTATCGACTTTACATCCAGCGTCACCAGTAAAAGGTGGAATTTGGGGCTGAACTAAACAGGGGGGCTGCCAAGAGAGCACTCACTCTGTGCTTGCGGCCGCAAGCACGTGCTCTCTGGGTTCGGCTAACCCAATGTGGTCCCGCTGCCCAGAATGTGCTTGCGAAGGGACAGCACGGCTGTCGTCATTGTCTCCTTCAGACTCACTGGAAGAGGTGTCGTCGGATGGGAATCCGCCGACTGAAAAATCTCTCCCAGATTCTGCCCCATTGTCCTCTCCCTCAGATGCTGTCTCAGTGTCTGCTGTCGCAGTCTCTGAGCCTACATCAGAACTGTTCTCCATAATCCGAGCTAGGGATTGATCAGCAGTCATCCAACGAGACGCCATCTCTGCTACTGGCTAAACTGTCCCTCTAAATTACTAGCCAACGTAGAAGGCAGATAGTCACAAAATTGCTCGTGGGTATGTTTGTTGTGTACAATAGGAAATGTCGTCACCTTACCTTCGCTTCTTCTCCAATTCTGCAGATTCTCTGAAAACACTGAAAAAAACAAAAAAAGAATGTATTACTTCACCTTACCACATACCCATCATCACAGCCTTCAGCGCTGGTGGCACCCAGTGCAACAGTAATTTTTAGTGCTCTGCCTCCCATTACCTCCTCTTCTAATTCCCTCAGTACTACCCAGCAAAAGTGCCACTCATATCTCGATAGTTCCCCTGGCATAACATTTGTTTTAAAGCGCAGGTAACGCTTGCCTTTACTAATCCACTCAGCTAAATACATATAAATGTATCTCCTTTGCAGCAGGATAATAAACCATCTGCGCTACTTTATGGCAACTGCCACTACAGAAAAGACATACATGCATGCATATGTATATATATATATATATATTTTGTGAACAAGAATCTCACCGCACTCCACGAGGTTCAAATTGGCATGTTTTATTGCAAGCAACAGCCACCTACGCGTTTCGACTCTCAAGGAGTCTTGATCACAGTAAATGAGTCCCTCTTTTCTTTCATTTTTTATACTTGCAATAAAACATGTCAATTTGAACCTCGTGGAGTGCGGTGAGATTCTTGCTCACAAAATATTTTCGAGGTTGCTCTCCTCCATCACCGAACACCGGCAGTGGAGTGCGCTGCGCAACAATCTTTTAACCAATTTGTGTTGCATATATATATATATATATATAATATATATATATATATGTTTAGAAACAAAGTGGTCGAAGGGTTGCTGGGCGGCGCACTCCACTGCCGGTGCCCAGTGACAGAGAAGACCAATCTCTAAATTATGTAATGCCGAAAAATTTCACCGCACTCCACGAGGTACAAATAAACGTGTATTTTATCGCAGTCAATAACCACCAACGCGTTTTGACTCACCAAGGAGTCTTGATCACGGTCCTCGTGGAGTGCGGTGAAATTGTTTGCCACTATATATATATACAGGGAGTGCAGAATTATTAGGCAAATGAGTATTTTGACCACATCATCCTCTTTATGCATGTTGTCTTACTCCAAGCTGTATAGGCTCGAAAGCCTACTACCAATTAAGCATATTAGGTGATGTGCATCTCTGTAATGAGAAGGGGTGTGGTCTAATGACATCAACACCCTATATCAGGTGTGCATAATTATTAGGCAACTTCCTTTCCTTTGGCAAAATGGGTCAAAAGAAGGACTTGACAGGCTCAGAAAAGTCAAAAATAGTGAGATATCTTGCAGAGGGATGCAGCACTCTTAAAATTGCAAAGCTTCTGAAGCGTGATCATCGAACAATCAAGCGTTTCATTCAAAATAGTCAACAGGGTCGCAAGAAGCGTGTGGAAAAACCAAGGCGCAAAATAACTGCCCATGAACTGAGAAAAGTCAAGCGTGCAGCTGCCACGATGCCACTTGCCACCAGTTTGGCCATATTTCAGAGCTGCAACATCACTGGAGTGCCCAAAAGCACAAGGTGTGCAATACTCAGAGACATGGCCAAGGTAAGAAAGGCTGAAAGACGACCACCACTGAACAAGACACACAAGCTGAAACGTCAAAACTGGGCCAAGAAATATCTCAAGACTGATTTTTCTAAGGTTTTATGGACTGATGAAATGAGAGTGAGTCTTGATGGGCCAGATGGATGGGCCCGTGGCTGGATTGGTAAAGGGCAGAGAGCTCCAGTCCGACTCAGACGCCAGCAAGGTGGAGGTGGAGTACTGGTTTGGGCTGGTATCATCAAAGATGAGCTTGTGGGGCCTTTTCGGGTTGAGGATGGAGTCAAGCTCAACTCCCAGTCCTACTGCCAGTTCCTGGCAGACACCTTCTTCAAGCAGTGGTACAGGAAGAAGTCTGCATCCTTCAAGAAAAACATGATTTTCATGCAGGACAATGCTCCATCACACGCGTCCAAGTACTCCACAGCGTGGCTGGCAAGAAAGGGTATAAAAGAAGGAAATCTAATGACATGGCCTCCTTGTTCACCTGATCTGAACCCCATTGAGAACCTGTGGTCCATCATCAAATGTGAGATTTACAAGGAGGGAAAACAGTACACCTCTCTGAACAGTGTCTGGGAGGCTGTGGTTGCTGCTGCACGCAATGTTGATGGTGAACAGATCAAAACACTGACAGAATCCATGGATGGCAGGCTTTTGAGTGTCCTTGCAAAGAAAGGTGGCTATATTGGTCACTGATTTGTTTTTGTTTTGTTTTTGAATGTCAGAAATGTATATTTGTGAATGTTGAGATATTATATTGGTTTCACTGGTAATGATAAATAATTGAAATGGGTATATATTTTTTTTTGTTAAGTTGCCTAATAATTATGCACAGTGATAGTCACCTGCACACACAGATATCCCCCTAACATAGCTAAAACTAAAAACAAACTAAAAACTACTTCCAAAAATATTCAGTTTTGATATTAATGAGTTTTTTGGGTTCATTGAGAACATGGTTGTTGTTCAATAATAAAATTAATCCTCAAAAATACAACTTGCCTAATAATTCTGCACTCCCTGTATATATATATATATATATATATATATATATATATATATATATATATATACATACACACATATACATATACATACACATATATATATATATATATACACACACACACAACTTTTATGTATATGTGTGGTTTCCCTGGGGGGCCCATTGTGGCTCCCAGAAAACAACACACAAAAGAAAAACAAACATTTACAATGCAATGGGTCTCGCATCTGCTCGAGTTAGAGCTATTAGCATTATAAACTCCTAACCCAACTTTTCTTGCCACATAAATTGAAAATTGAAAGTTAAACACTTTCACATAAGGGAGCCGATTCACAGCGCCACGGCCACCATGAGCATCAGGTGAAGAGATACACAAAAGGAAAAGACGTTCGTTAGCAGTTAAACGTAACAGTAAAAGTGCAATTAGCCATGTACCGGGGCGATGGCCAAGGAGGTAACAAAACCTCCCCAAGGAGGGACAAAGGTAAACCATTTACCAATGTAATCAAAGGATTTTTGAAGGGCAAGCCCACGAACGAGTGGTAGTGATGGGCGTGAGGTGGGCGTTGTTAAAAGCCCAGATACACACCAACACGTCAGAAAAGCAGCGCATGCGCGCTGCAATGCTCGACCTGAAAAAAAAGAAAAAAATAATAATATATATATATATATATATATATATATATATATATATATATATATATAGAGAGAGAGAGAGAGAGAGAAAGCAAGACACTCATTTTATATAACTTTGTTTTCATACATGTGTGCTTTCCCTTGGCAAAGCACTCATGTATAAAAAAAAATTAAAAAATGGCCCCATAGATGGTCACCATAAGGGCTGACCACCAACAATTGGATTTTTTTAAAAAAATTTATACAACTTTTTCCCTGGGGGGGGGCGATCGCCTCCCCCCCCCCCCCCAGGGAAAACTTGTTTTTTTTTTTTTTACCTCCAGGGGTCGGCCCGTGTTTTGAGGGCCGACCCCACCATTTTGTTTTTAATTTTTATACTTTAAAAAAAAAAAAAAAAGAAATGTGGGGGGCGCGATCGCCCCCCAAAACAGTACCGATAACAAAATAATGCCCCCCGGGGGGGGGGGGGCGCCCTTTTACAAGGGGACCGACCCCCCCAAAGAAGATCCCTGGTGTCTAGGGGCGTTTCCTGGCCATGGATCACAGCCGCGCTGCAACCATGGCCAGGAAACTGTGCCAGGGAGGCATTGATGGAAAGGGGAGAGCCTCCCCTTTCCATCGATGCCTCCCTTGCATCTTGGGAGGCCGTTTTGGCCTGAGTCTTACCTGATTCTCTTCTGCTCCGGTTGGGAAAAAAGTGACGGACGTCACAAAGGGGCGGGAGGGGGGCAGGATGGAGACGCAGAAGTTGTTCCGAGTCTCCAACGGGAAAAAAAAAAAAAAAAAATCCTCTGGTGCATTGCACCGGAGGATTTTTAACCCCCTCCCTGGTGTCGGCCACTGGTCGTGACCTGCACCAGGGAGGGAGTGTGGGCGTCGGCCAGTGGCAGACGCCCACACTTATAGGGTTAAACATGCATAATGCTAACCTCCTCTCTTGACATAAATGTTGAATCTCAGAGGTTAACTGACTAAAGAATCGTGATTTTGTTAAAGACAAGGTGGCTAGCATTACCCCTCCCTCCCATTAGTTTTGCCTTCTGGGTAGGACTACTTGGTCATGCAACCTCAGCCGGCGAGTGCCACCTGCCACCCAACTGCATTGAAGCCATTTGTAAGCTGCTTGTCCAGTGACCATTTCCCAGGCACAAACTATCTTGGGTATGGAAGGGCACTGTAGACAATGGATCTCAGGCTATGAATAATATGGCAAAGTCCTTGACAGACTTTATAAAAAAAAAAATAAAAAAAAAAAGACAGCCCAGTACCTAAGCAGTGGTCTTAAGCAGCCGAAAATGAAATGCAAAAATAAAACAAGAACTGATTTGCAGTACCTGCAGCGGGGCTGTCAGATTACACTAAATCGTTTTTATAATGTCATTAACACAATGGTTTTGCCCTTCTGGATCTGGCCCCGATCAAAAAATCAGAAAAAGTTGGGCGCTTACTATTCTTCTGCTTTGGACCCAGCCGCAGCTGGGGTCTAGGCAGGACTCTATTCTGTAGTGGCTGTTGTTCAACTTGTTGAAGACTCCGAAAACATGATACTGAATATCACTTTGATTGTTCATGTGCCCCATTATGATGATGTTCTTTTTCTCACTGTCAAAACTCAATGCCTTTCCACTGCCAATCTGTTTACATATGACATACTATTTTTTCATCTCGTATTAAAAACATATCCCCTGTCCCACTTTGAATGCCACATCACTGATGTCTACTCTAGAAGTAAGTACATCAAAATTGCTTGATTGTAACTACGCAGGTCACCAAATTCCATACTGATTTAACATACACTCCCATATCAAAATATTAATTGATGTATTTTGTTGATGGTTCATATGGAAAGGATGAAGGTGACCTGACTTCAAGTTATGCTGTATGTCCTGTATACCAAATTGTTGAAAGTTGAAGATCACCATATGTTAAGACTGCTCAAGTAGCTGAACTCATTGGCCTGACTTGTGCCTGCATCTTGGCTGATGAAAATATTGCAATGATGTACATAGACCAAAAGGATGCAGCAGTGTGTGCTCTTCAAGGTGGGTTCCAAACATCTCATGAAATCCCTGTAAAGAATGCAAAATAAGAACAAAATCTGTTTAACGCTTTGAAATTACCCCAATAAACTGCAGTTATGTGTGCTGCCCACCAATATCCTCATTTGAAGTATCCAGAGGAAATGCTCTCTCAGATTCAGCCACCTGAAAGGTTGATCCTGTCATTTACTGATGCTGCTGTTGCTTATAAAAGTATTTGTTTCCCTAACCCTCCATGAAAGAATTGTCTCTGTCACAGAAACAAGCCTCTGAGAGTGAGAACCGTATTGGCTCAAGCAGAAGTGCAATAAGGACTCAGAAGGAGAACAGAGAGACACCCTGTAGTGCAGAAGATGTGAAAAGGCTTAGGGATAGATCAGCACTATCACCCAGAGTCAACGGGCACAGTGGAATGAAACCATGGTACCCTCAAGAATAACAGAGCTAAAATATTTTCCTGCACCCAACTCAAAAGGCCTAACACTCTTCTCTTAGCTTTGTGGCCCGTTACAGCTATACCAGCCCAGAAAGCACATATGAGATAGTGATGGGATGCCTCCTGCCCTTAAACCCTCCCATCTTTGCTGCTAAGTTATACTTACAACTGAATGTTATACTTACAACTGAATTTACAAAAATGCAGAAAGCTTATAAACAGTTGCTACAGTTTCTATTCTTGGTTTCAAGCTCCATTATCGGAGTGCCCCAATGAAGCCTGCCATTTTCTCTACTGCACCAGAAGACCTCCTTGCAGTCTCGCTCTGGCGGCCCCTACCAGATCTTGCTCATAAGCAACACTGATGTTACGCGATACGGTCTAATGATTTGATTTCACTCCTCCCAGTGCAAGTGTGCATCACCACCAAGACTTCTGCCCAGTAGTGCCTGCTTCTGACCTGTATGAAGCCTCAGGCCGTAGTGACATGCCGGATCTGTCCCCGTGTCTGTGTTGAAACCTACCAGTTTCCATTGTGCACTTTCTTCACTAGCTCCTCCACACCAGGCAATCCTGCACCCATCACCCCTCATCGTTACCACCTCTGCTTGAGGTAGGCGGCCACCACCTGCATACTGGATCACTCTGCTAGCCTGGCCTGCTAAATCTGCTCCTGCCCCAACCTCTGGTTTTTGAAGGGACACATCCTTGCTGTGGAATGGGGAGTCATCAAAAAGCTTAACCATCCTGAGTCTGTCGGTGGAGGGGTTTGGGCTCTGCCTATATGAACAATCTGCCAGTTGCTAACATGGGAGGAAAGGGAATGTGACGGGCTGGACGAGGCCGGCCCGCACGAGTCCACTACTGGTGCTGACGCTGCCACTGAGGACCCGGAAGTCCTCGGCCTGCCCGCCAATCCAGGCGAGGCATGGCGGTCATGGCAGGAAGACGGACGTTTAAAGAACCAGATCTCAGGTTTCCAGAGGGAGGCAGCAATCGAGAAAGAAGACGGAGCGGAGAGGAGAGAGAGACCAGGAGGACGGAGGAACCCAGGAGCTCGAGGTGCCGTGTGTCCCAATTGGGGACAAGGGGAGGGTGAAGAGCCGGACGGCGGTTGTCCCGATAAGGGACAAAAGAAGAACCAGTCTCCGGGAAGCAGAATCCATTAGCCCGCCACGCTTCTGGAGAAGCGTGGCTTCACCAGGTGCGTGTTAGTGGGTGGGACAGGGGTAGGGAGGACGGGAGGAGAATTAATGAAGAGGGACTGGAGGGAAGGGGGCTGCACATTAACAATAAACGACACGGGGCAGGGAAGGGGGCTGCACATTAACACAAAACGAGGCGGGGAGGAGGAGAAATGAGCAGAAAGTAGTAAGAAAAGGACACTAAAGAAAAAAGCATGTATTGATCGTGAGAACAAAGAAAGATAGAAAAGGAAAAGTACCTACATAGTGCTCTAGAGACCTCCAGAGAAGAGCAGGAAGAGAAACGGAAAGAAAAGCAAAGGCAACCTCCTGTTAGAAAGGGAAAGCACAGGAGAAGTGCAGATAGAAAAGAAGAAAAGAGAAGAAAAGAAAAGAAAAGAGACAGCAGCAGGAGAGGGAAAGCCAGACAATAAAACAAGGGACAATATAAGCCCTTACCAAGACATTTCTTCTTGTTTTCACATGTGCTTCCCAAGAGACCTAAAAAACAAAGAGAGAACAAGAAGACTGTGAACCACTACCAGGACAAGACGTATAAATACTGCATGAACTACCCAAGAAGCCATTGTTTTCTTACTTATCACCATATGTAACCAATAAAATAACCTCTACCAGAGTATCAGACACAGCCTTGCGTACTTATTTGAGCCATTCCTGCAACAGGAAAGAACTGTGTCTTTAATTGGTGTGCCCCTCAGCAAACACTAAACTTTCATGGGCACAGATTGCCTGAATGCCAGCTTCTCCCTAAACCTTTTCAATGACTCAAAGTGTAACAATCCCCTTGGCCAATACAGACCCAATGTTACTCATGTCAGAACAAGTGCCAATCACTAAGCATGACAAAACAGGTACCAGAGCGTTTTTGTGGACCAGAGTGACTGACACAGTTGTAGTGAGTATACATTTCAAATCAATCCCTCATGAATATCAGCTTCCCACTGGTATGATGTTTCACAAATGCCAATTTATTTCATCTGTGGGGAATAAAAAAGCTTACTCCTAGCTGCCCCAAGAGTGGGCTAGGGTCTGCTACACTAGCTACACTGTCACAGCTATAAGACATTGGTATACACTCTGCAAATAAGGTAGGGTTGCTGTGAGATCACTGAAACAAACTGATTAATCTTCACTCTATTTTCCAACTATAGTGTAGGGTAGGCCGTCTGAGAGACTAGAGGCGATGTTGCGCTACTGGGGAAAAGTAGCAAGTTCCACAGCCATATCTCTAGGTTTGATAAGAGATGAGGAAGATGCTCAGAAGGCTGTGATATTGCATGACAGAAAGGCTTTAGATTGCCTCTTGCCAGCCAAAGGTGGGGGTCTGTAGGATAGTAGGCTCCGAGTGTTGTGCACACCTCACACGAGCAGACAGATCACATTAAGCTGGTGTGAAGAAACTACGCAAGATTCAACATCGCATAGATTTCAACTTGAGTGGCATCTGGTCTTGGTTGTTAGGTACATTTGGAAATAAAGATGTTTGAATAGATAATGACTTTACACACACTATTAAAATTGATTATGTGCATCATCCAACAAGCTTGGTTAATAAAAGCACTGGCCCTGCTTATCCGCCGAGTACATTGGATGGAGGACGAGGAAGACAGTGATAAGAGAATAAAAGTTAAATCCCTCACTCGTTTGTTTTGTGTTGCTGTGAGGATTTTGATTACCTGCAAAGAGGTGGAGGCTGAGAAAGTGTATTGATCTACATATGTACCTTACTGCTTATATGTTTAATCTGAAAATGAAAAGCTCATCTATGCGTTAAGGTATGCAGGCACAGTTCGTTAATCATTTCCTATTTTGTTTATACTCCATCTTAAATACTGAAATAAGCCATTGAATCATTGCATACTTACATGCATTTTAAACAAACTATAGCGTTATTTTATGCTGTGTACTGCACATTTCTGCTGAACCATGTCAGCATAGCCTCTTTCTGAAATTGGCACAACGAAGTGAGGATTTTAGAAAATAGTAGACTCTGCTCCTGTTAGTGTTAACTGTATCTTTCATCCGAGGTCTCTTCACATCCCTTCTCATGGAAGATTTTGGCATCTGCTTATTAGTAGCTCTCTGCATGTTTCCCTTGTATAAATGTAACTGAAAAATCTATAGATTTTAGCATTTACGCTCCAACTGATCAAGTGTGAAGCTGTGTTCTGTTGAAACAGCAATTGCCTTGCTTAATTTTTTGAATGTTTAATGGATATTTTGCGATAAATGCATGTTAGACTTCTATGTGCTATCCTGAGTGTTGCATTTTCTTTTACACATGCTACCAGACACTGCAGTGTGCAGCCATAGACCCCATCATGCTATATCAGAGGACTTCAAACTGGGGGGCCTCAAGTGATCCCAGGGGGGGCGCCAGGCTCTGGCCAAAAGAAGCATTATACGGAAATCAAGGCTTTGTTTTAAGCAGTAGGATGTTATCGCATCTTTAAAAAGATCTTTAAAAAGCTAACAGTACATAACCGCAATGTTTAAATATGTCAGGACATATTTAAACATTGCCATCTTTATAAAATAATTGTGAAAAATTCTGAGGGGGGGCAATGATTTTTATTTTTCAACGGGGGCGCAGCATTAAAATGTTTGGAGACCACTGTGCTATATTGTTTGACATGGTAGTGCAGAGGTCTTCAATCTGTGGGTCGCGAGCCCCAGGGGGGCCATGGAGTCCTGGGCAAGGGTTCACACATTCCCCCAGCCTCATAGATATGGAGTAAGACAAAGCAGCACAAGCCGCTGTGTTGCATTACTTTGCGTCAAGGAGGTGTTCCATGGGCGTTGTGGTGGGTATTCCCACGCAACACCCATGGATTTTGACGCTGACCCAGATTGACAAAATCATGCAATTTGGGGCAGTGCCAAAACCTTACGCCTCCCAGAGCAGGCATAATAAGGGAAAATGTTTTAATTTCTCCTAGATTTTTCCTCTTTACATGTGTGTTGCATTCGGTCGCACATATAGAAAGAGAAAAATGCCTTGCGCAGGAAGGGGCACCTTCATGCACAAAAACAATCCTACCTTCGTTGGGGCTAGGCAGCAATTTGTCTACCAGCGCAGAGGGAAAGGACAGGAATTCACAGTATTTCATAAATACGGTCTATTCCTGCCATTTTATATTGGCATAGGGCAGTGTAGCAAGAAGACTTACGCACTGCCCTATGCCAATTCCTTATAAATTAGGACCCTTGTTTTTAGCCACACCTTTGACCACACCCCCACACTGACTGACCTTTGGCTTACTAAACACATTTAATATTATTTCCTCACCATAAAAATGATTTGCTTTGGGAATTGGGGATGTTTATGATTGTCGATGATGATGAGTACCAGGTTCTAGAATTTTTTGTCAGGAGGGGGTCCTTACACCTAAAAAAAGTTTCAGAAGGGGTCCCGGCATCAAAAGTTTGAAGACATCTGTGGCAGTCCTTTTTACCCTCCCTTAGGTAACAATTCGCTTCCTACATTGAGTTGGTCTTTTTTCTGCCCGTCTGACTTCCTGGAGGCCATCCGCCTGACTGATGATCCCCTGATCGCAGAAAAGGTGACAGGGGCTCCGGAAGCTGGCCTGTTGCAGACACTAATTCAACTTGTGATTGTTCCTATACACACAGGCCAGTCCAAACTCCAGTGGCTCTCGCTAATGATGGTGTTTCCTTAGACCGCTACACTTGGAAAAAGTTGGCCTTTCTTCTCAGTGATACATGGTAGAGGTAAGGAGTCTGAGGAGTGAACTTTCTGTAAGCTAATGCTGCTTGGCAAGGTTTTAGGCTCCAGAGTGGTTTGAATGCTATGAGCAAACAAACTGTATAAAAACATTTGCCACTCGAATCATTATAGTACATGTTTGGGCTTAAGTTACAAGTGAAACTAAGAAGGTTAATTTATTCCAGTAATTGATCATTTGAATTATTGGATAGTACATACATCAACTATCATTGCCTAATCATAGCATTTGCCAAGTTAGGCCCATTCCAAACGAATACAATGTTTTGGTTTCAATAATAAGAGTATGCCGGAAAGCAATTCAGATAGCTCTGGTACAAGTCAAGGTTTGGCTTGCCTCGGCTGGACTGAATGTTGAACACTCCTTTTCTAAACATTTATTATTTGAATGCAACTCAACCTAAACCATTTGGAGTTAATAACAATAATTTTTACAGTCTGACATACTTAACACATATCAGCACTTATCCAGGAATAACTACTGTTAAACTGCTCTTTTGTAATGAGGAGGTTATGTTATAGTAATTTTAGTGCAGCCAAAAATAACATTTTTCATGATCGTGTGGCAAAACTTCTAACAGTAGTTCACGGTTTCATTCTCTCCCTAAGCAGGTGTTATCTTTAGTTAGATCCTCTATGAAATTCAATCATTAGTCAAAGATACCTTTCCTATGATTCCCAGTAAAGCACGTTTCCCAATTAATTACCTTTTGATCTAACTCAATAAATTTATTTTTTTGCCCTGTGTTTTTTGCCTATTTGTCGTCTAGAACGGGCTGCACTTTCAAGGAAAATCATGTCATGATGTTTTGGTTGAAAATGGACCATTTACATAAAGCACAAAGCCTCCTTAACACCCCCTAATGCGGCTTTCAATCAATATGCAGCAAAATGACCACTGTCCTCAACCTTCTCGATGACTCCCTCTGCAGTGTGGCTGGGAGAACCCAGCCACCCTCAAGCATACCTTCGTCAGCATTAAGCAACTGGTGCTGTGGAATGCTTGCAGACCTGTATAAGTTCTATTGATGGGTTGAATAGAGTACAATTTTGCCTTTCTAATGTAATGGGGAAGAACAGGGAATGGTGCTCTGTGCTAATCCACACAGCTTAACCGGTCTACGCTGTCAGAAGGGTCCTGCAAAACAACGATCCAACACGAACTTTCAAGTGAATTAGCTCAGTCATCAACAGGCTCTCTGTCATGAGGCTCACATCAGACAGCACCGCTTTTTTGCGAACAGCACTTTGTATAGGGATACTTGTGTGCCTATAAGTGTAGTGGAAAAATATGAATTAATAGTTCCAGAATCCAAAGCACTGCTGGGTAAAACGTTGAGACAAGATAAACATTTTGGGGGGGCGTGGCCTGACGCCGATGGCAGAGGAAGCCTCTCCGTGAGGCTCCTGCCAGCGATTCCCACTCCGGTCAAGCCTGAAAGGCAGTGGACCCCCAAACCGCTCCATTGCCTGGCTGAATATGCGCAGGGGTCCCGAGGCTCATTTTGAGGGCCGCGATCCCGGAGAGAAGAGAGTTTCGGGGCCGAATTGGCGGCCGACGGAGTGCCGCGAAAAAAAAAAAAGATGGCGGCCGCGATCTGAACGGCGTCCCCGGTGGCAGAAGAGCCACTAAAGCAATTCCCTGCTCCTTTCCCGCTCACCCCTCTGGGAGACAGGAAGTACAAGGGGCCCTGGTGGTTCCCTCTGGGGTCCCACGCCGACGAACAGTGGGGCCCAGCGCGGCGTCTGTGCTCGGATAAGGACCGCGGAGCACACACAACATGGCGACCGACACCCGAGGGAAGGACCGAGTGGATCACGGTGAGAGGCGATAATTCCGGGGTTCCCCCAGAGCTCCTTTGGCAGCTCCCCTCTGAGGACGTCTGATCGCAGTCAACACGACAGCGCCGGGGGGTACTTCTGGGAGGCTTGATCCCATGGACCACCTCAGGTGAGCTGGAACGAGGAGGGCGAAGTCGGCGACTTGATGGGGCGAACCTGGCCTGCACTGGGACACGGTGCATGCGGCCCCCCTCTACGGGGGTCCCCCTAGATGCGCAGTGCTACATACAGGAGAGTGCAGGGGGCCCCCAGACACTGGATGGGAGTCATGCATGCTTGAAGGCACCCTCCACGAACGGCGAGGCTTTTTGGCTCGACGGGTCCACACCCTGACTGGGAGGAGAGAGAGTGTCCTATCTACCTGGCGTGTGGTGTACCTCAGGGGTTCTTAGCGGCCTAGAGTGCGGAGTGCGGCTGGCACTGGAAGGCGATAATCCTCTTACACGTGTACCGAGCGCCAGAAACAGCAAGTCTCTAATAAAAAGTTCGGCGATCCCTCTGGCAGTGCAGTATACAGCGCGGTGGTGGGAGAGTAGGGGTCCAGAGCCCACCGATCAGACTGAGTTGGAGCCATACCCCAGAAAATGGGTAAAGTAGGTCGCCGGAGGGACATAGAACAAAAAGGTGGGTCCTCAGCTGAGGCACAGGCAGTCCCGCCTGAACCCAGGAATGACGCTTCAGGAGAGGGCCGTGACGACCCCACACTTCAAGATGTCCTACAAGCTATAACGGCTTCCCGTGTAGCACTGGAGGGGAAAATCGACGCTTTGGCCACAGATCTCACAGTACTGCGAGATGATCACCGCCGCCTGGCCGAAAAGGTGTCCACCACCGACAGACAACTTAAAGAGCTCCTTCCAGAGGTCAAAGATGCCACTAAGTCTACACAGCAGCTGGAGACCAGGATCAAGGCCCTGGAATTAAGGGCCGAAGACGCGGAAAATAGATCGCGTCGCAATAACATACGGGTGATTGGTATGCCTGAAAGTGTTCCACAAACTGGCCTGGCGGAGTTCCTCGAGCGGTGGCTCCGAGAGGACTTAGCGGGCGACGGACTTTCTCCTTTTTTTGCGATCGAGAGGGCACATAGAGTTCCGTCGCGTCCTCCCCCTCCGGGAGCCCCCCGCGACCTATAATAGCCAGGCTTCTTCATTACCGGGATAGGGATTACCTGTTGCATCAAAGCAGGGCCAAAGGGGACCGCACAATGGACAATCACACGGTTCGTATCTTCCCAGACTTCTCCCGGGAAGTACAGAAACAACGGGCCACCTTCAGAGCTGCAAAACAGAAACTGCGTCAATTGGGTCTACAATATGGCATGCTGTTCCCGGCGAAGCTTAGGGTAGTGACCAAAGACAGTACACAGTTTTTCAGTACGGCGGAGGAGGTATGGCAATGGATTGATCTGCTTCCACATGAGGGGAATGGTCCTCCGGCACAGGGCCCTGAGCATGGACGGAGGAGAGGGGCTAAACGCAACACGGCCCGTATAATAAATAGTCCCTCACCAGTGGAGATGCAAACTGAGAGACGAAAAGCCATGGAGGCAGCTTCATTGAGCGGCTCTGATCGCGGATCCCAAGTACAGACTGCTGCGGACTGTGAACCATCTGATTCGGACCATGAATCCGAGACTTCCCAAGTATCCGACAGATCGGGCCCGGCATTAACACCGGGCACTTCTGACTGTATCATATGAGAGTCCTCCCATCGAACTACACTTGAGCCAGTTGTCCTGGTAATGAGAGCCTCCCCTGGCAGGCACCGTGGTGGCCGGTGAGGAGGGCGTACTAGCTGTCACTATGACGGTCGTACCCGCCAGATGGATGAGACCGGGGTCCACAAGTACTACTATATCTTGCAATCCGGTAGTGGGGATTAGGGCGATGGCCCACTCCTTTTGTGATCTAGGAGTTACCCCACTTTCGATAATCTAGTTGACATTTCGCGAAGTTTGGATGAGAGTAGTTCAAACTTTTGTCCCGGGGAAGGGGAGTTGGGATGTTAATTGTTGGGGCTTGTTTAGGGGGAGTGATGAGTGGTGGATGTTTAACACTGGTCTGCTGATGTTATATAATGTGAGAGTAGGGATCTTCGTGGTATATGCTAGCCCTGCATGGGGTATGTCACAGATGGGGATTGAAACACAGTTATGGCGTCGTTAGGCACTTATAAATTTCTCTCATGGAATGTACGGGGCATGCACACAATGTCTAAGAGATATAAGGTATTCTCACATTTACAGCGGAGGGGGATTCAGATTGCGTTGCTCCAAGAAACACATTTAACCCAGGCTGAAGGGCTAGCACTACAGAAAAGGTGGAGGGGCCAGGCATACTATACCTCTTATTCCGCATTCGCCAGGGGTGCCTTGATATGGATCAGAGCCGGGGTTCCATTCCAGTTATTAGACACGCTCATAGACCCAGAGGGACGTTTTGTAGCAATCCGGGGTCGATTGGAGGGAAGAGATCTAGCGTTGATCAATGTCTATGCCCCGAACTGGGACCAGGGTGAGTTCTTTACACGCTTATCGGGCCTCCTAGCCACCTATTTGCAGTTCCCCCTAGTGATGGGGGGCGACTTTAATTGTGTGGCCGATCCCTCCAGGGATCGCTCCCACCCTCCGTTACATGATTCCCCTCTGATGAGAGTAGCAGGGCTATTCTCCTCCTGGCAGGCGAGTTGGGGGCTGGTGGATGTCTGGAGACGAGTACACCCAGAGACCAGAGACTATTCCTTCTTCTCCCCCCGGCATGAGCTCCATGTCCGCTTGGATGTGTTTTTCTGCTCCCCAGACATTTTCCCTCAGGTGCATAATGTTGAATACCTGACCCGCACAATCTCTGATCATAACCCTCTATTACTAGAGTCACGCTGGGGTTCACCCCCCTCTCGCATCCCCACCTGGCGGCTGAAGACTGAGTCCCTAGAAGACGCACCCTTTCGGGAGGAGCTAAGACAACATATTACCCACTACTTTGTAGATAACGAGGCTTCGACCAATAACCCCTTGATTGAATGGGACGCTTTTTACGTGGTGGTGCGTGGGCGCTGTATTGCGGGAGCGGTAGGGGTCCGAAGGACTCTACTTAGGGACACTGAACAAGCGGAGAGTGAGCTGCGAGAGATGGAGAAAAAAAGGCCTGAAAGTCCGCTCCTTCAACCTACTATCTTAGAGCTTAGAGCAACGGTCGCTGACTGTGTGGAGCGTCTTCGATGCTTTGACTACCAAAACTATATTACACGAGCACACGGGAGAGAGACAAAGCGGGTCGGATGTTAGCTTGGGTAATATCGCAAACGCATAAGACATCCCCTATCCTGGAAATGATATCGGAGGGTGGAAATCCCCTTCACGGGCAGGAGCAAATTAACTCTCACCTCATGTCCTTTTACGAACGATTATATAAAAGCACTCTTCGTCCTGTCGGTAACTCCACCGATAGTTATGTATCTAGTCTGCAGTTGCAGACACTACCACCAGATGTTGCGACACAACTTGAGGGAGCCATTACACAACCAGAGATTCGGAGGGCCATTAGAGAACTATCGAGGGGAAAGACTCCGGGGACAGATGGTCTCCCTATCGAATTCTATGCCACGTATATAGATTTGTTAGCTCCTAGGCTTGAGATTCTATATCAATCCGCCAGAAACCGAGGAATTTTACCGGCAACAGCGAGGGAGGCGGTAATAGTGCCCTTGCTTAAACCTGGGAAAAATCCTGCGGAAGCTGGGGCATACAGACCTTTATCCATGCTGAACCTGGATTACAAGATCCTCAGCAAGGTTCTGGCCTCTAGGCTTCTCCCCCACATGGCAACACTAATACATACTGACCAGGCAGGGTTCATCCCGGGGCGCAACACAGCGGATAACATACGCAGATTTATAGCGGTCATGAACGATCGAAAATCGTCTAGCCCAGCCCCTGGAGTGCTCGCAGTCGATATAGAAAAGGCCTTTGATAGCTTGGAGTGGGCCTTCCTTTATACAGTGATGTCCCGCCTTCGTTTCGGACCTGAATACATTGCCTGGGTCAGATTGTTGTATACTGAGCCCACTGCTAGGGTACGGACAGGACGGATAATATCCAGACCTTATGTCGTTGAGCGGGGTACCAGACAGGGGTGTCCCCTATCGCCGCTGCTATTTGCACTGGCTATGGAGCCATTAGCGGCCGCAGCGCGCGGTGGTGGGGGGGGTCCCGGCATAGTGGCAGGGGGCAAGAGACATCAAATAGCGTTGTATGCGGATGATCTGTTGATCTTCTTAGACGATGTACACAGAGACCTTTCCCGGACCCAGCAGTTACTTTCGCAGTTTGGTGAGCTTTCTGGTCTTCGGGTGAATTGGGGCAAGACCGGCCTGTTTCCCTTGAACGCTACTGTAGCCCCACCATTAGAGTTGGGAAATGTCCAGTGGGTTCCAAGATGCCTCTCATACTTGGGGGTCAAGATTTTCCATGACCCAAAGGATATAATAGACAGCAATATTGGAGGCTCATTGCGTTCCCTCCGTTCCAACATGGCTTTCTGGCAAACCTTACCTCTATCTGTAGCGGGGAGGGTAGCCATCCTTAAAATGGTGGTGTTGCCTCGCCTTCTGTATCACTTCACGGTCCTGCCAGTATGGATTCCTAAGGCCATATTTGCAGAACTAGAATCCATGGTCATAGCCTTTATCTGGGGGGGTGGACGGAAGCGAGTGGCTCTGGCCAAACTTCAGAGGCGGTCCACAGACGGAGGCCTAGCAGTCCCGGACTTTGAGGCTTACTACTTGGCAGCGCAATTCCAGTGGTTGGCGCAATGGATAGCCAACAGAGCAGCAACAGGCTTGGGGGTAAAGGCATTTACTCCCCCAGAGACTAGATTATACGAACTGTTGTTGGGGTGTCCGGGTACTGGGGCGCATGATTCCCTTGAATTTAAAGTCCTTGCGCGCTGTTGGAGGAGCTTTTTGCGTAAACTTAAAGTAAAGGCCCCTTACTCCCCTGACCTACCCCTCTTGTCCCTAAGAGCTTTGCCCCATCGGGGTGACTGGGGAGGACTCCAGTCCTGGGTGGAGTCCGGGATACAGACGGTAGGAGCACTATTTAAGGAGGGGACACTGATGCCGTTTGAAGTCCTTCGGACACAATTCGGTCTACAGGGAGGACACTTCTTATTGTATGGCTCAGTAGTGGCTAGTATCAGGAAACACTGGCTGACACGGACAGGAGAGCTCACTACACAAACAACCTGTACATATTTGGCGACTTCTTCTGGCACCTTTAAGGCAGTTTCTAATCTCTACAGCAGGGTTCAAGCGGATAGGAACATACCTTTGACTCAACTCAAATCGTCATGGGAAGTAGACCTGGGCACAACTATATCCGATGTGGACTGGGAGCGTATTCTGGGGGGCTTCCCCAAAATGACTCGCAATGCCAGATTTAAGCTGATTAATTTGTATGTACTTCATAGGGCATATCTCACCCCTGAGCGGATCAGCAGGTACTTTGAAGTGGAAGGAGTAAATTGCCTGAGGTGCGGACTAGAGAAGGCAGAATTTAGGCATATTTTCTGGAGCTGCCCTACGGCGGAGGTGTATTGGGCGGAGGTGAGCCGTCTGGTGGCTGGAGCGATAGGAAGAGAAGTCCCTTGCACAATAGGGCATTGTCTGCTTGGCTGGTTTCCACGCACGGCTAAGTACAAAATAACCAACAGGTTCCGGGACTTGGCCTACGTACTGGCCAAGAGGGAAATAGCAATGTCCTGGAAGAATCCAGTTGGGCCGAGACTGTCCCTATGGACCAGAGAATTAACTAGGTGGGCTGGGTGTGAGAGTGCTGTTTTACATAGCGAGGCCAGAAGGGGTTGGCGGCCCCTGGAGGTGGCGCAAGGTTGGGACGCGATATTAGACTCCTTTAAGGAGGAATGCCGATTAGGTCCAGTCCCCTGATTGAATGATGTTTGGATGTTTTGAGAAGTTACCAATAGTCCCAATCCATTGGGGCCAGTACAGATGACCCCGGGGCAGGATCCTACGGTTGGACTAGACGGGGTAAACACTCTCACACTGTGAGCGGAGGGTTGACTCCTTCATAGCACACCTACATACAATACAACTGTCCAGATAAGCTACCAGTACCATCACTGGGGGGTGGGGCACTGTTGGGGAGGTTGAGGGATGGGGGGGTAGGGTAGTTGTTGCAACATCAGATTGCTGTTAGTGCAGAGATGTGTAGATTGAAAAAGCTCTTGATCTCAGAGTCTATGTAGATCACTGTATATTCTCTTATACTATGTTTACCTAATCATTGGTTGATCGAAATTGCAATAAACTTTGTTTACAAAAAAAAAGATAAACATTTTGCAGGCTCATGGATGAGATACATGTTTGGAATTCGACATCATGTATTTTCTAACAAATTAAATAGGTAGAATTAGGTTGTAATTAGGCAAATGAAGCTCACAAGAGAGCCAAGCTCTGTGAAGTAAGGGTACCACCTAGGAGGAAGTCTTTAGGGATTGTGAGACAGGGCATTGTTACAATCATAAAACTGGGAGAAGGGTACCAGGAATAACAGAATGGCCGGATAGGGACACCAATCCAACCCGACCATTCCAACAACAAATTCTCAATCCATCCATCAATCCTCACGCAAAGTCTCCATCCACTTATACACACAAACTCTTGCCGTATTCTGATAATCACAAACACCATCCACGCACATCCCCATCCATAAAGAAACTTTCCAGCCATATTATCTCCTTATTCCCACAACTACTGCCTACCATGAATGTGGTAGTGCATCTACTGTGTGGCTACTCTGGAGAAACCTGAGCAAATAAAATAGAAGCAGGATAAACATGTCAGTGTTCAGTGTGCTGCCTGAGTATGGTGTATGCTTATCTGACAAGCCTCAGTGCTTACAACATTGCAACCGCATACCAAACTGCCTCTATCTGGTTCTTCAAGTCCAGAAAGGCCATAAAGCTGCAGAATAATAACTGTGGCACTGATGGTAATGCGTCATACTTGGGTCTTCATTCCAAATCAAATCCATGTTAAAATGGGCTCATCAGTGGAATCAACTAACGCTTTCGAGTACAAAATGAGGAGAGAGGTACTGAAGGCCCAGGAAAGGGGATGCTCTCCACAAAGACTATGCCAGAAAGAGATTGATAGAAGTAAGCTGACAGCTATTAAAGAGTGATAAATATTTACCAAAGTGTCCACATTTAATTGCTTTAAACTGCTACTAATCCAGGAAGTGGACTCATCACAGACGTTCACGACCCTGTGTTGCAGATGGTGGGGACTGGATTGCATCCTCTGGTCGGGGAATCCCAAAAAAGGGCCTGATTTAGAGTTTGGCGGACAAGTACTTGTCACAAACATAACGTATACCCTGCCCCCTTATTACAAGTGCATTAGTAACTAATGTAATTGTAATAAGGCAGACAGAACATGTATCACCTTTGGTGCTGGTACCTGTCTGCTAAACCTCAAACCTGTCCCTACAATGTTATTGTTGACAAGAAATAAGAGTGGGAAACAAGCATGGGGGAGGGTAAGATTCTTGACACCGGTTTCCATCAAAACCCAACCACACTTCCACAGACCTAAATCAACCTCTCTAAACACTCTTCCCAGGGAGAATTTCGCAAAGGTAGGATTATCCGTTCGCTGCTTCGTTATATGCATTTGTTAGGATAGAAGACATGTAGGACTTGCACATGACAGCAGAATAGTAAATACTTGTTCTACCATGCATGACTATCGTGCAGGTCAGGACTTCTTCAAGGTATGGCTGTCGTGATGAAATAGGTTGACTGCTGATGAGTGGTGACTGCAGCTCCAGGTGATATACACTGAGACCGTCTCTGCTGTCATAGCCCTAAAACAGGTGTGCTCACATACATGCATAATTGTTCTTACAGTTATCAATGTATCCTGTATTTGAATTAGGTAAAATCGTGAGTTTTTATGGTGATCAACTATTAAATATTCCTTCCGACTTTTGTACAGCTCAATTGTTGACAAACATTTTCTCACATTTTAGGAACAATAATTGCCAATATCATTTTTATTCGACTGATTTTTGATGTATTAGTTTCTATGCTGTTCAACCTACTCATTCAAAACAGTGCACCATCCAACACTAACCAGTTCTGTAAACAGTCATACAATAGGCTTGCAAAGTCCTAAGAAGCCACTGTAAAGATAAGACCTCAGCTATTGAATTAAACTCCTTGAGTCAAAAGAGCTCCACCAGAAAGTGACCAAGTCTGTATTAAAGTTCCAAGCACGGAGATCAAAGACTTGGGTGTAGAAATCTCAATATTCCTATAAGAAGTCTTATTACTCCCACAGGTGAACTCCTACAAAGTGTTAATAGTTTCCTCCAAAATTTGTTCAACACAACAAACACCCTTATGTTTTGTCATTTGATATGTCGTAAAGGCTGACATATACTACTTCTGCCAAATACAACCGATTTAATATTCTAATTATTAAACCAGTCATCTTTCCAAGACGCAGTAAGGATGACCTGACAGTATAATGGCTCTGAATTGTGCTATTCTTTTAAAAGGTGCTTTAAATTCCCACGGTGTGTAAAGTTTAAGCAGATATATTTAGAAGACTGTACCACTTTTTAAATTATTTTGCCTAACGGTTATTTACCAACTTTACTGGGAAATGCCAAATGCAAAGATTTTAGTTTTAATGATTTTACCACAAGACAACGAGGCAGTACAACATGCAGTGCTCATGTAATACTGTCCCTGAGAGGTGACACAAATATAAAGTGATGTCACTGGCTCTATGTGACATCGGGTACAGCAACAAACGTCCGCTCTAAATGCAGCTTCTGGCACTGATAAGTGCTTGCTGGGCTCTCTAGTTTACAACCGTACTTGTCATTAACTGTGTGTATATATATATATATATATATATATATATATATATATATATATATATATATATATATATATATATTTTTCTCCTTTACAGCTTTATGTCTCTATTCATTTAGCACATGTTCTCTTCCTTTCCCTATAAACTATTCATTTATATTTCCTTACTTAGTTCTAGTATATTTATTTTGTTCTTCTTTCCCCAAACAGCGCTCACAGTGCCCTTCAATACATTCTTTTGCCTCACTTTTTGATCGCTTTGCTCCTCGCGCTCGGCCCCCACCTCTCCCGAGCCAGTTCGGAGGCGTTCTTCAATCACCGCGAGTTGCTTCGTGGTTCTTCAATCCTGGCAGCTTGCACGATCTGTTTTTTGTTCGTCACTGACCCATCTCCACACAGGCCCGCAGCCGCATCCCTGCCTGGTGCTTGAGCGGAGACTACCCGAGCCTCCGTCCGTCCACTGCGTCACGCGCGCCTCTGCATCAAGGCTCGAGAGGCATTTCTTGCCACATTTCTGTTACTATAGCAATCGCTACTTTGCGGTTAAATTGTTTCTAAGAGAGCATCTCCGAGCTCAACGCAGCTGCATTCTGGTTCCACTTTTAAATGGTGCATGGCGAAAGCAATTCTTTATTATCCGTTTTCAGAACAACAAAAAAGATGGTTTAGCCCTTCATTGATGCAATTGGTAAGAGGGAGGGTGGGGACAGAAAAGAAGGATAGTTAAATATGTGTTTCCATTATTCAAGAAGGAAGTAGGCACAGCTCGTGGCATTCACAACCCTACAGGGCAACTCCTGTGCTGGCTCAGATAATTTTGAAACTTCTGCTTAGCACTCACAGCTGCAAAAAGCAAAGGATGATACAAGGCCCAGATACAATCTACTTTAGAAAAGTCTTTGGAAATACTTGCTTCAATTGGGCTTTCTTCTTTGCCAGCCCGAACATCTCCCTCTGTGGATTCAGTGACCCCCATTAAGCACCTTAAAGCAATCACTGGAACAATGCTAAAGAGGACATCCTGCACGGGAACGCGCCCCCAAAGAGAGCACACCGATTTGGGTGCCCATGTCTTCCCTCATGGCATTAATAGGGAAGGCTGAGAGGATGTGACCAAAGGCAAGGAGAATGACTCTCCTCAAGGGTTTCACCCCCAAGAGACACTGATGTGCCTGTTGCTTTTTCACAGGACCTTCCAAATGTCCCTGCATCTCCGCCTGTGTTTTCCACCAAAGAATCCTCTATCCTGAATGTTAGGGGAGCTTATGTTTGATCCCTCCAAATTGACAGACCTACGGTTAGGTCCCTCCTTCCTGTTTGGCTCATTTTATCTGCTGTTGGTACTCCTCTCCTTCGGGGAAAGCTGTCAGGGGCACTTTCTATTCTGAATGCCCTTACTTCTCTCTTACAGAAAAATGTATTACACCTATTACCTTGATCCCAACCTGCTAACAGTTCTACAAAACTAATGCTGCAACACTTTTTGGTCTATCAGTCATACTTAAAAGCACTGCAAAGACAGGTTGTAAAACACATTGGGCCACTTTATCCGCCTCATTGAAGCTTTGAGTGAGCTGCTGTGACACCTAAATGACCTAGATTTCTGTCCATTTAGGTGTCACAGTGTTATTACCTCCCCGTGGCGGCAGTCAAGGGCCCCCTATTGTTCCTGGGGTGGGGGGATGTCAAAAAGATGCCACTATACATTGTTATGCTTTGATTCTAATCTAGTAGACTGATCATCAGAACCAGTTCCAGATTCCTCTGATGGTCTCCTCTTTGGGGACAAATTCATTACAAATATTCTAAACGTGTGTACAAGCTCACCTCTTTGGATATGGTCAGGTCAATATGCCACACATATTCTGCAAGCACCACCTTTTGCATTGGTTGACGGCCACCAGGGAGTGCTAGTCCCTTCCCTTCAGAGGTAATTTTGCTTCCCAACATCCATTAAAAGGAAGCCTCAACTTCCATTGGCTCCCATACACCCCCCTTCTATCCAAGAAGAAGTTATGCCCCCCCCAGAGGCATCAACCATGGTTTCAAGCAGCCAAGCCTCTCCCCATCCCACACCCCTAATCATAGTAAACCATACAATCTTATTCGTCCCATATACTGCCGACTGGTGAATGCATTGCTTTTAGCCTTCCGATAGGTCGTACGTAACTTCTGACACATGGGTTTTTCTAACAATCTCTGATCATTAAATATATTTTGGGCAACCCCATTTCAGACCAGTAGGTCCCCCTCCCATTTCTCGTCCAGCAGAGGAGTCTGCCCAGCAGATCAGGAGTTTTTAGAGATGGTTCAAAGGACGCTATATCCCCGCTTAGTCCATTTGTATGCTCGATTTATCCCATTTGCAAAAAGGAAAAGGGGATTTGCAATTTCATCTTCCGAGGACTCACTAATTGGGCGTCTGTGGCCGGAATGTCAAACCCCTGACAGGACTCGCATTTGAAAAGGACCCCAAGGGTAAAACAGATGATGCGACTAGTGGACTAGGCGTTCTACAGGCCACACACCCTCCTCACCAGGTCCCATTTCATAGGTGGACTGTGGTGTCGGCAGAAGAGCATTAAGGAGGAAGTCAGGAGGAAGCGGCAATCAGGAGAGCAGAACAGGACAGAGAAGCGAACAGAGGCGGAGGAGGTTGAGTCAGCGCTGGAGAGACGCTGGCCAGCTTCAAACGCTGAGAGCGGAGGACAATGAAAGGAGAGAGGAAGCCAGTCCGAGGCAGCAGCCATCTCATCCTCCAAGAGATGGGAGTCGACAGCAAAACAGAGTAACGAGGAATGCCTCCAGGAAGGAGAGGATGGCATCTGGCTTACCCCAGGGAAAGGTAAAAGGGATAAGGCTGCTGCACCTCTTAAGAATTGCGGTCACAGGCACGTAACTCAGCTGGGTCCATAAACACTGCTTGGGTAGGCACTGTCAAGGTGCTATAACAGGTGTTTATGGGGGGAGCACCCGACGGACTTGCAAGAGAGCTAAGGGTTATTTGGTTGGCTTTGTCACTGGAGGTGCACAGTGAAGCTAAGGGTATGGAGTGGTATTATCTCCCCTGTGGCACGTGTGATTGACTCCGTATTGACTGTACTATTCTTGACATTTGTCGATTCAGACTTTTTGCGACCATAACTTGGAGAGAAATGGCTCAGTGGTCTATGAGGCCTAAATGGTTATAGTACTATGATGTTGGGTTCCAGGCCATGGACCTTCAAAGTTGATGACTGAGGTAACTGGTTTTACTGTATTGACTGACTAATATCTAAGGCCTCCTGTTCCCCTCGCGAGGGTGAAGCATAACCATTTCGAGGCAATTCCAGAGAAGATGCTTTCAGGAAAGTGGACACCACATAAAAGGGAACCAAAGGACAGACTGCACACTTTATTCCCCCTATACTTTACCTAAAATAAACCGTTATATTAAACCAAAAAGCATTGGCTTGGGTTGTGTCTTATGTCCTGGCACAGCGGTGCAATAGCAGTTCAAAATGGAGGGTATCCACCTCCTACGAGACACTCCTAGGAGAATGGATAGGCAAAGATGCTTATTTTCAATTCCCATTTGCGAAGAACAGCAGCAGTTTTAAAGATTCAACGGCAACAGGAGATGTGTAATCCTACTGATGCAATCTCAAACCACACTTTTCCAACAACTTGGATTCACAATGTGCCTCCTACGCAGTATGGGCTTTTTTGTCATTTTTGAAAAGGCATCCTGTATTTGATCTTGTACATCAGACCTCTTAGCCCCACTGTAAACAAAGCCACTGACACTCTCAAGCTTCCAGACAAGAAATGTAAACTTAACAAATGGGAAGGCAAAACTGTTCTATCAGCCCACACCATTCCTCTGAGAAATCTGGCCCGACTTATTCAGCCTTCTTGAGGCATCCATCGGGCCATTTCTCCGCTATCCAGCCCTCCCTTGGAGAAAGGCCCAGTACCTGTACCATTGCTTCTCCTGCAAACCACATTCCTTTGGACGGTGAGTCTTGTAGAGAGATTTGTTGGTGGCTTCTCAATACAGAATCTTGGAATAGCAGAGCCCGCTTTAGTATTCCCCATATCGGGTCATCCACTCATATGCCATTGAGCCAGGGTGGAGGTGCAGTCCCTGAACTCTGTTGACTTAAGGTCTATGGTCCACATCCAGAAAGAAATTATAAAATCAACAGGAGTTTGTTCCAGGGTCCTTTGTTCTTGCTGCATTCTAGTTTGAATGGACAAGCCATCTGCGGTCAAGCTTACCATGACTGCTGCAGGTATCACCACCTCCTTCAAAACCCACTATCAGGGCTGTGGCTTTAAGGGCTTACTTCTCTGGCTGCAGGCTAGTAGACAATCTTAGGAATTCTGACTGGCCTCCGGTAGCAACTTTTAGGGTGTTCCATTTCAAGTCAAATGAACAAGTCCTCTCCGGGCTTTGTACTTGCATATATTACTGTTTTGTGGTAAAATGGGTGGTTTTCCTAGCTTTAAAGAAGATGAAATCTAAACTTTTATTAAGGAAGCTTCATTGGAACTTGGAAAATCCCTTTTATTTAGGGTTTGAAGCCCTGGGAGATCCGAGACACAGGCCTCGAAATATCTACTCAACCACTCGATAGAGAAAGTCAGATTTGATTACAGTGAGCCTCTTTAAGGGCCTACTGGCCCATTCTGGCGAGAGACCTCAAAGCTGGCAAAGAACAGATGTTCTGTTCATTAAGAAAGTACATGAGCAATAAAGATGCCTTTATTTTTATTGCCTCGAAAAAGGTAGCCTCCTACCTGAATCGGGAGGGTTGGCATGTATGGACATGGGTTGTTGAAATGTCTTTTAAAAATGAATTTACTCATGGGATTAAGTGCAACAAAAGTAAATGTGTTCTGTAAAACAATCCATGTGTCCTACTAGGTGTCATGTCATGTACTAACAGATTAGGGCAATGTTGTCATAATTTCTGATAATATCAGGCTCCAGGATCAATTAAGGTTGCCTTTGTTTCAAAAAGCTTTGTACATTTACTGTAGGTTTGTCTGTTTTTCTCAAGTTGACAAAATTTAATTTCCAAAGCAGAGGTTTTAATAGAACAGGGTGACTCCAAGGGGTTTTCAGCCATCAATTTAGGTACAGGGGTAATCAACCAGGGCTTCTCTTGGGACTAGCAAAACTGTCGCGTCTGTTCAACAGAAGCATCAGTTTAAGGACACACACCTACATCTGAACGCAGCCTTTTGGTTTAATATCTGCACAGATGACAAAAGTAGCAACATTAGACCTGGATATATGCCTGTATTGGTGCTGCTTGCCTTCTTTTTGTCAATTAGGCAAAAAAGATATGACTGAACTGAATGTAACTGCATATAATGCAACTGCATATAATCAATGATAATTCAGGGCACATTAGTAGTAGCCACAAATTGATGCTTTTAAAAAAATATGTTTACGACACAATAGGGCAAAGAAGGGCTAGAGGGCCCCAACTGTGTTGGTTGAGGTTGCTTGCTACTGGTGTTCTGGGACCAGTCTTACTGTAGTTTTGCATATGGGATAAAGCACAACCCTTTTGAGCTTGACTCTCACAGCAGTCAGGGCGAGCTGTCAAAGGCTACTCAGGATGGTAGTGTGGAGGTGCACAAGCTCAGATCTCAACAATCAACCAACAGATAATTTGAGTTTCATAAATGGCAATACAACATAAGCACAAATAGTCTAACATCATCCACGTGGTACCGCAAAATTGTTCATCAATTGTTATTATATATACACAAAATGGAAAAAAATACGACCCACTCTGCTCCTAGCCTGACGATCTGGGACCACCTCCTAAAGTAACTAAGGAAGTAAGAAACCTTGGAATTACCATGGACTTCAAGTTATCAATTATCAATTAGCAAAACTCAAGCTTTATTACTATGAAAACTCTGTGGTGTGTCTTCCCCCACCTGGGATATCCACACAAATTTTAGGCTACTATCTCTCTTGTACTGTACTCTATTGCCAGACCTCTTATGCATGTCAAGCCACAAGCCCACATATCCCCTGCCTTGAGGGCCTTACATTGGTTACCGGTTGCCAGAAGATCCACCTTCAAGCTCCTATGTATCACCCACACAGCAATACATGGAACAGGACAGCTTTTCATCAGGAATTAAATCACCAAATACATTGAACAAAGGAACTTCCGCTCCAAATTGGCACCTCACCTCAATCCCCACCATAACAGAAAAAAAAGATAGATGGTACATCTTTCTCTGTTCAAGCAGCCAAACTATGGAATTCATTACCCCCAAATATAAGATCCACAGATAAATATCTTATCTTCAAAAGACTACTCAAGAGTTGGCTCTTTCATACATAACAACCATACTCAAACACTAATGTACAGCATATCCCTGTGTATATAAACATAGAATTTGTTTATATGTGTCTAGACATGTGTATTGTATGTGTTGTATTGTAGATGTGTGAGTACATGTGTGTAGGTTGCTTCAAATATCTACTTGCCCTGTAAAAAAACACCTACTTGTGTCTTTGGGGCCATGTGTGTGGCAACAAATTATGGCAGCAATCTCATTATGCAAGAGATCTGATATTAGCCTCCTTGATTATGCCTGGGAAAATGATACAATAGGACATGAATATTAGCCACCGTTTTTGCAGATTTACGTACTGGGCTTGAGGTAACAGTAAGCAATAGTTCCAGGGTTGGGATGCACTTTTGAGTCTGTGCAAGCCTACTAACTTGCATGTTTTAAGGTTTTTCACAAGCTCTTCTCTAATCTTTTCCCATACTGAAAAAGGTTGGAAATCTTTTCCCATACTAAGAAAGGTTGGAAAGTTACTTTTGACAAGGGCAGAAGTAAAACTTCTTCCAGGGTTGGAAAAAAAAAAAGCTCAGAAAGAAAATGAACTTGTAAATGCTCAACAGATTTTCCCATGAGCAAATCTACACATGCACGGTTACAGCATATTTGCTAAATACAGTTTACAAATATTTTTAAGAGCACAATTTCCTGGTCTATTTCTGTAAATTCATGTGAATTCATCAAATATGTAAAATTGCACTACTGCAAAGACAAATGCCATGAGTGCACTTTTGTGATTTTCTTTAAAAACTGGGCCACTAATTAGGTCTGGTGTTAACCAAGACCTTTTGTTTTTATTAAAATTATCTCTTGCTCTATCCAGCTTTATTGCGAGTGATAACAATCTGCTGAACTGCTACTGAATTGGTGGCGGGTTAAACCATAAGAATGCACCTGTCTTAGACTACCATAAATATTAAAACTCTGTGAACTATATTGTCGACCAATATCTATGGCTATACCTGTGCACAAATCACGGCACCTGCCACCAAAGGGGCAACCCTGAAAGGATTACATACAAAAAGATATGGATAGTGCACCACTGCGCAAAGTCAGTAAAGTCCAGTAACACAACGTTGTCTTTTAAACATCTTCATTTTTTATTATTGCTTTTTACTTCCTTTGCCGACCGGGACGGACATGGTTGATCCCTTACTTTATGGGTAATAATAGGTTGGACATTTAATTCCAATAATATGGAAAGACAATCAATTTAAAGACCATGCAAATATAAGTCCTTTTGTGTAGGACAAAACGAGTTGGCTGATTGCTTGTTTGTTCAAGAAAAAGCAATAATAAAAAATGAAGATGTTTAAAAGACAACGTTGTGTTACTGGACTTTACTGACTTTGCGCATTGGTGCACTATCCATATCTTTTTGATACCATATTTTGCTTTTTGCCAATAATTGTTACAATGGTGAGGGTCCAGCAGTTCCCGCAGCAATAAAGTTTTACAAAATCCATGTCAAAACAAGACTTGTATTGACAAAACCAAAAGACTGACCACCAATGTTCAACCTATTGCCTTTGCCAATGCTTATTTATTCTTATGTTTCCCATAATCTTGCTGAAACTGGTCACACTGATTTTCCATTATGAATATTTTTGGGAAATATTAGCATGCATCAACACATTTTACTAAATAATGTTTCAATGAAATGGAACCTAAATTCTCAGTCATTTAGCAGGACATGGTTTTTCCTAGTTGCATTTTATGTGAACATTTTATTTTGAAGCAAATAATCATCAACCTTGCTTTCAAGGTTCTGCAAATATTTGTATCTAATCAGAGAGCATTCTGGGAGCATTATACATAGCTTCATAATATTAAACGTTTCAAACGTGTGTACACATTGTTTTACTGGAACCACTGTCAGTAGTGCAGTCCGAGCTTATAACATTTATTTAGTGCGCTCACCCTAATAATAAAGGCTTTGCATTAATGAACCATAAACACAAGTTCCTACAGCATTAACATATGGACACAAATATTACTTCAAATGCAGACAATTCTCTTCCCTGCTTTATAATGTGGTACTATAAATTGGAAGTCAAAGGGTTTATGATGCAGGTGATTGGGCCTACTTGTCCCAAGGAAAAATAAACATGAAAACTTCTTGTCCTCGACACCAAACATCGGGCTAGCGAAATTCCACACCCTTGTACAAATATGTATAATTACTATGGATTTTAGAATATATATATATTCTTTAGGTCAGTTTAACAAATGTATATGTTACTTAGGGATATATACATTCTAGTTAGGCTCACATTGTGAACGTACAAAACCATAGAAATTTCCCGGTTATAGTTCCCGGCTCAAGTAAATATAACTCGTGCCCTAAGATAACTATAACTCACACCCCAGCCATGCACATTTGTTCGTGAAATTTTTTACTTCAAATATAACACTGATATTATGAATAATATTGTCTAAGATGTCATGGGTGCTATAATTTTTGGGGTAATTAGTGCATGGGAAGGGCGTAAATTATAGATAGCTTTGGGCACCGGTTATAGTTACTTGAGATAACTAACTATTACAGGTTAACTTCTATGGTTTGGTATGTTCAAAATGTGAGCCCAACTAGAACATGTAACCTTTGTTTTTTCAGTGAATTTCAATTTTTTTTCCACGTAAAGAAATGTTAAGTACTGTACAAAGATTCAAACTCCGCCGCACTCTGCATTTGGCCGTGCACAGCAGAGGTTGGCTGCAGGGTCTGACCTGGGGCCACTCCCTGTGGCCAACTCCCTATAATTACCCATAGGACCTGGCCTGTGGTCAACCCTCTACAATCGCCCAACCCTATATCGTGCAGAGCTTTTGGCCATGAGCGACACAGGGTTTGTTCTCAGCAGCAGTTGATAAGAAAGAACCTACTCGTCGCAGTCGCTATATGAGATCTATTGTTAGGAAAAGGTAAAGATGCAAACACCTCCATCAAGGATTACAGATAACTTTTCAAGGTAGAAATGCAGAGAAAACACACTTGCTTTGGGTTGGTCATGCACACAAAGTTAGGCTGATTACTACTTTACAGAAGATGAGCTTCAACGTAGGCACCTGCTTTGTTTTACAGGTCATTTCACAGAAATTAAACCTCAGCGGTGCGACACCCGCACACACATTATAGGACTTTGCCGTGGGAGGTGGCAGTCCCCGGGGCTGCATGGGCAGCTCTGTGCGAGCGGCCCCTGCATGTCAGAGTCACCAGATCCTCGGGGTCTGCGCATGTTCCCAACACGTCCACCACAAGACAGCTCCAATACTCAGATCAGAATATCACAGAGTCTAAGAGACTCCAAGTGGGGAAATGTACTTAAGGGACTTATTATGCACACACAAATATAACATCTAGAATTCTAGCACTTTAGTTTCTTAGAATGCAGGAACATGAATTACGCACATTGCGGATTTCCACATGAGTTTGTAAATGCCATAAAATGGTTGCGCACAATGAATGACATGAATTAAGCACAAGAAATAAATCACGTGTTTTGCCGATTCAAATGTCACCACGTAAATGCCAGGAAATGGTAACACACAATGACTATCATTAATTAAGCACAAGAAATGAATTGTGCGTCTTGCCGATTCGAAGGCCACCATGTGAATGCCATGAAATGGCAGCGTACAATGAAGGAAATGAATTCAGCACAAGAAATGAATTGCGTGTCTTGCCGATTCGACTGCCACCATATGGATACCATGAAATAGTAGCATACAATGAAGAACATGAATTCAGCACAAGAAATGAATCGCACGTTTTGCCGATTCGAATGCCACCATGTGAATGCCATGAAATGGTAGCGCACAATGAATAACACTAATTAAGTACAAGAAATGAATCACGTGTCTTGCCGATTCGAATACCACCATGTGAATGCCATAAAATGGTAGCGCACAATGAATATCAAGAGTTGTACACGAGCAATGAATCGCACGTCTTGCCGATTCAAGCGTTCAGCATGTAAAAGCCATTAAAACACCAAGCGCACACTCACACGCACAAGAACCAAAAGGTTTCATCATGAAAATTAGGCCCAAGAACTCGAAAGCCTTCGAGAACGGGATCGAGGGCCCAGCCCGACCTCCGTCTTTCCGCCCTGATCAAGAATCACCAACAAAGTGAAAGGGCAAGGCCTGGAGGATCAAAGTAGTCCTCCGGAACAGGAGCTCAGGAAGTTGCTGCTGCTCTGCACCGGGACCTCTGAATAGTGAGCACGTGGAGCTGGGCTGGCTCCCTTATATAGAGTCTGGGCCCAGCCCACAAACCACACCCAGGCATGCTGCAGGGAAAGCTTCTAGAAGGCTCTGGAAAGGGACCACACCCTGACACACTCTGAAAGCCTGCAGCAATACATTGCAAATGAACAGTATTTATAAGCACCTTGAAAATAAGTCTTCAGGATTAAACTCTGCAATGCAAAAAGTTAAACAACAGCATATCAGCACAATGCATAAATGACATTATCTTGAAAGTGCTGGGTTTTTGCATTCTAGTCGCCCGTAGAGCGCGCACTGCCCCTATGTTGACAGTACTCCCCTCTCCCAGACGCGCTCTAGGGCCTGGTTTGTCTAGATGGAGACAATGAAAGCGCCTCACAAGTACTGGAGCATGAACATCAGATGCGGAAACCCATGAGCTACTCTCAGGGCCATAACCTTTCCATAAGATCAAGTACCATAGGTTACGCCCTTTCAGTTTGGAATCCAACACCTTCTTGACTTCGTATTCTAGTTCCCCATGTACTAGAACTGGAGCTGGATGAGGGCGGACCTTTTGGACTGCCTTTTTCAAAAGGGAAGTGTGGAATACTGGATGAATCCGTAATATTCTTAGCAATTGCAGTTTATAGGTCACAGGATTGATCTGCTGAAGGACAGTGTAGGGACCAATGAATTTGGGATTAAACATGTGCTTCTTCTTGAAGTCTATATGTCTTGTCGAAAGTCACACTTTATCACCTGGTTGATACTGCGGTCCCTCACAATTGTTATTGTCATAATGCTTCTTGTATGTTTGTTTGCCCTTTTCTAAATGTTGTTGAATCAATTTCTGGGTTTGATGAAGATGTTGGATGGTTTCTGACACGGCTGGTGTAAGAGAACTTTCTTGAGGGATCGTGATGGGCAAGGTGTCAGGATGATAGCCAAACAAGCCAAAAAAGGGTGTAACGCCAGTGGAAGTGTGGAATGAGTTATTGTGGGCTAACTCCGCTAACCAGAGCATTGATGTCCAAGAATTGAGTGCTTTTTCAGCATAAGCACGCAGGTATTGTTTCAAAGTCTGATTTAGTCTCTCAGTTTGACCATCTGTTTGAGGATGATCGCTAGTAGATAGTGTTGATGTGACTAGAAGTGTTTTGCACCATGTCTTCCAGAAATTGGAGGCAAATTGTGACCCTCGATCAGAGAGGATCATTTTAGGCAGCCCATGATAACGGACCACTCTATTCAGTAAAATAGTTGCCAGTTCATTGGAGGTGGGCAATTTCTTACAGGCAATGAAATGTCCATATTTCGTGAGACTATCTACTACCACAAGGATTACTGAATGTTGTTGAACCACTTGTAGTCCTTTAATAAAGTCTAAAGGAAAGTGCTCCCAAAGACGACTTGGAGTTGGGAGTGGATGCAACAGCCCTTTCGGTTTCGAATGACTTGTTTTTATGCGAGCACAGACTAAGGTAGGCCACCAAAAGTAGCGTTGGATTAATTCAAGAGTTTTAGGAGTACCTGGATGACCTGCCATAGGTATAACATGCAACCAATGAAATACTATATTGCGAAGTTTGGTAGTGGGCATGAACAAATGAGCGTCCTGGAAAGGTAATCCTTGCTTGATTGACCTTTTGGGATCTGCTTGGGCCCATGTCTGCCATTTTTCAATGGTGAATGAATTACGGATGTCTTCAAAGAAATCTTCTGTTTTTATGATGCATAGGACTTTGTCTGGAGCAATGATAGCTCTGGAGGTTTGAACTGCAGGCAGCGTGGTAGACTCTTGGCAGGACAAGGCTTCAGCTTTGCGATTGTCTTTACCAGGACGGAAAGTTACCACAAAATCAAATTTGGCGAAAAACAGCATCCAGCGTAATTGCCAAGGATTCAAAAGTCTGGCGGAACTCATGAACTGGAGATTGCGATGATCAGTATATACTGTGACAGTATATACTCTATATATATATATGTATATATATGTATATATTCCCTCTGGAAAGGGACCACAACCTGACACACTCTGAAAGCCTGCAGCAATACATTGCAAATGAACAGTATTTATAAGCACCTTGAAAATAAGTCTTCAGGATTAAAATCTGCAATGCAAAAGGTTAAACAACAGCATATGAGCACAATGCATAAATTACGTTATCTTGAAAGTGCTGGGTTTTTGCATTCTAGTCGTCTGTAGAGCGCGCACTGCCCTGATGTTGACACCGCATCAATTTTACAACTTTAACCCCGGGGAGGTGGCGGTCCCCAGGGCGGTGGGCACCCCCCCATATAGATAATATAAAGTTCCCCAGGGAGGTAGCGGTCCCTGGGGCTTTGAGCAGCCCCAAGGGAGGGGAGGGGGTGGGAGGGCGCGTACGCCCCTCCTATTTTTCAGTGCACCCGGGACCTGGCCCAACCGGGGGCAATGCTAAAAGCAAGCACGGAAGACGGCTCTTGTTTTTGTTTTCTAGTTGTGCTGCAAATTGCGCATAGTCTCGAATTTTACGGCAACTTAAAAAAAAAAAAAAAAAAAAATGGGGGCATCCCCTGCACCAAGGCTATAGGGGTGGGGTAAAAGTACAGTGACCCCTTTTCTTTTACTTTTTTTTTTTTTTTTTTAGACTCGGCTGAAGTACAGTATCAAAATGGCTGCCAACACTTCCTGGTTGAAGTGCTGGCAGCCAATCACATCTATGCATGAGAGTGTCGGTATTTACTAAGTCATCATGACCCTATATAAATTTGGATTTCCTTTAATTTCTCTTAAACTACTGAACAGATTTACACCAAATAACAAAAGACACTCTTTCTGGACAAAGAGCTACATTCCTGCCAAATCTGGGGTAATTCAGTCCAGCGGTTCAGGCTGCTTAAAATTCTCTATGGGAATTAAAATAGGAAATGCACTTTTTTGGACCCTTCCCCTTTTCCTAGGCCCTCGCTTGACGGTCCATCCCGGAACTTTCCATGCACAACAAGATTCTAGAGAGCACTTTTTTTCTTTTTAGAAAATTTTGTGAAGATTTGTCAATCGGTGACAAAGATATAGTCAAGTCAAAAAATGCTTTTTCAATGAAAACTAGGTCCTAACTACCTATTGGCGACCGCCAGTGGAATGTATGCTTAACATGTACATAGGTCACTGCATAGTTTTCATATAAGTATTTGAATGAATGGTAATGGGGCTCTTATTTATCTATCACAATATGTAAATATTATAACTATTTTATCTACAAGTGCTTCACTACTGAAATATTGATCAAAAAGTAGCAATTAAAAACACAAATGAATCAGCTTAAAGTACAACACTTCAAAGTCTGAGTTTATAAAATACAACTTTAAATCTCAATATATTACCTTCCCTATACATGTATTGCCTCTCTATGTACTTATGTATCTATATATGTATTACTTTACTCCTACTGTAGAAGAAGAAAAAAATGACTCCCTCCAATGCACTACTCTATGTCTCACACTATACCTCTCTCAATATATCCTCCAGATCCACTCTCTGACTCCTTCCAAACCTCATTCTATTACTATACCACTGTGATCTCCAAAATAGCCCTTGCTAGACTCTCCCTTCCTCTTTTCCTCCTTGGATCACCCGAAACTAATTTTACTACTATGATCTCCAAAATAACCCTTTCTAAATTTTTCCCACATGCATCCCTCCTCACTTGACTCATATCAAACCTCATTGTACTATGATCTCTCTAATCCATTTCCAGAGACTCTTTCGTCCTCCATCTCTCCTTCTACTCATCCCAAACCTCATTTTACTGCTTGATCTCCCACTTTCTAGACTCTTCTCTCTTCTATCCCTCCATTATCCTATTCAAACCAACTAACAGACATGCATGTCCACCTCTAAAATTAACTCATATTTCCCTTTAATATTTTAATAATCCACTGCTAATCCTTTTTGGATTCCGGAGTAGCGTGCTACTCGACAAAATGTGCTTCAACTCCTCATCAGGGGTAGTAAGTGCTATATAACTACAACTACTATTACAATAAAAAAATATGTTATCAATTAACCAGACCTCATTTGTAACATATTGTTTGCCAGATTGCTTTGTTTCTGGAAAGACAATGATTCCCCTACTGGCTACATTGTCAGGAAAAGGTACCGGGGATATTCTGTGTTTTCTGTGGAGACCAAGAGTCTGGTCAGCCTGGGAGCAGTCTGTCAAATAAGATGTTTTTGACCTCCTTTTTTTGATGGTTGATGGGTTCAGCTGGATCTCCGGTGGGATAATTTTTCACATTCAGGGAGCCAAGATGGAAAAGTACGGGCATTGGTCATTTTCTTTCTGAACCTCGCTGGTGGTAGTAGGAGGGAGCTTGGAGCACCTAGAGATAGACTATCACCTGATATAGTGAGGTTGTGGGCTAGGTACTCAAGTGTGCCATAGTGTTGGACTTTGGGAGTCAGATATGCTATCTTAACAAGGATCCTTGTCTCAAAGGGAGCCAAAGGAAGAACTTGAGTGAGGGTGTGATGTGGTCAAAAAAGTCTTGTTCCTGCTATCATTCTTGTTACATTATTGAGGATTGCTTTAAGTGGTGTGAGTAGTGATTTCGGTAGCCCTGCTAAGGCTGCACTTCTGTAGCCTAGTTTGGATATGACTAGGGATTGTACTGCTATTTGGAGGTCTGCTGTCAGGATCAATGGTCACACCTTCTTTAGGAGTCTTAAGTTGGAGAATTGCACTAAATCGGGATGCGCTAACATGGGCTTACATGTTGAGATTTCTGTTAAGTGTTCTCCTCAGCGATTCTGTTGATTCAGCAATTACAGGTTTGCAGTCAAGAGCATCCAGGTGATTCTTGTAAAGGACGGGTGCTGTGGTGGGGAGAGATGAGTAGGAATTCAGTTTTCAGAGAGTTCAGTTTAAGGCAGTTTTGTGACCGCCTGGTTTGTATTTGCAGTAGAGTAAAATTGAGAAGGATAATAGCCTCTAGGGAGGCTATCATTAGATATAGTTAGGTGACATCTGCATACATTTAATAGGCAAGGTTAACTTCTTTTAGGATCTCGGTCAATGGTTGCATGCAGAAGTTGAATAGCATTGGGGGTGATTGTGGATCCTTGAGGGACTCCCACGATAACTGGAGACAGGCTAGAAAGTGTACTCCATTTGGGTAATAACATCAGTGCCAGCCCACTGTTTGTCCTTTAAAGATGGTAATGTACTTTTAACCACACAGCAGTAATAAATACTAAACAATTCAATCCAGTATACAGGGCAGTGATCCTGGCTACAATTCTCATTTGTGGTTCTACACCTACTGATTCCCCTCATGCCAAACTCATCAGCTTGTCTCCTACCAGTTACAGCACTATTAATCAATTAATCAATTAATCAATTTGTTGAGCGCGCTACTCACCCGGTAGGGTCTCAAAGCACTGGGGTGGGGTGGGGAGGGGGTACTGGGGGGTGCTACTGCTTGAAGAGCCTGGGTCTTGTGTAGGTTGGTGGGAAGGGAGTTCCAGGTTTTGGCGGCGAGATGGGAGAAGGACCCGCCGCCGGATGTGGTGCGGTGAACGTGAGGGACTGTTGCGAGGGCGAGGTAGCTGGCGTGTCGGGATGTGGAAGTTAAGTCGATCGTCGAGGTAGGCCGGTCCGGGATTCTGAAGATGATCCTTTTGTTGACGGGGAGCCAGTGGAGGTCTCTGAGGCGGCCTGAGATGTGTTTGTGGTGAGGGAGGTTGAGGATGAGATGTGCTGAGGCGTTCTGGATGCACTGGAGTTTTCTTAGGAGCTTGGTCATAGTTCCTGTGTATTACAGGCTAGGTTACAGTGTCAATTACCATAAAGTGAAATGCGCACTCAGTTCACGTTTCTCAAGGTTCTTACCCCGGATGGTGTTTTGTTTAATACATTCACGCTCTTCCTGAGTAGATCCACAGACCTCCCTGACCTCTAGAAGGTGGAGGCACTCAGCAGCTGCCAAAGGGGCAATGTGCAGCCTGTGTCCAAGTACAGGGGCCTCATGGATCAGTTCAGCTGTGAGCAGCGACCCTGGTGCTTACACACTCATGCAGGCCGAGCTGCTACAGATCAGTCTAGCCACAGGATAGGTCTTAGCTTGCATGGACTCTTAAGCCAAGTTAGGTAGAGGCCCCAACCTGGCCAGGGCAATCATATGGGCTTATGTAGTCATGATCGGGCTTGCACAGTCGCTATTGCTTCTGTAGGCCTGGTCTAGTCTGTACAATCCCAAAAGCAGTTGTAGCCAGAGTCTGACTAATGAACTCATAAATTGTTGAAGTGGTACTGACCGACCTTGTCCGATTGACCAGGAGACCTTCTGCAGCACAGGTGACTCCTGGCTCCAGGTAGTATGCTTCCTTGGTGTGTCCCTTAGACCACTGGACCTGATGGACTACCCTTGCAGAGTCAGACAGACGCTTTCCTCTCTCAGCAGGCGGACAGCCATCAAGGTACTAAGGTGACCCTCCCATCCTACCAGCAGAAAGTACAGACTGTCACCTCTAGGAGACTGGCTATCAGGCAGACGGAATTCCTAATCACACAGCATTCCTTCAAATATTTTGTGGAGCACTTCTCCCCTTTATCAAGAAGGACTTGAATATAGAAAAAGTGGATGTTTTAGGTCCCACTTTTATAGTTATTTTCTAGATTGGAAATGGAGATCCACCGTCTCCAACTTCAAAACCGGTTTGGGTGGTTCTCCTCCCATATGCCCTTCTCAGGTTGCCCTTCAGACACAGTCTGTGTGTGCAGTGAAGCTTCTCACAGCAGGTGGCACTGGGGCAGATTCCAAACCTGAAGCACTCACAGCACAAGCGCAATTAATTTAGAAGTTCCTACACCTGGCTACTATCTACCTCCCTGAAGTAATATTCAGAAATAGACGAATGGGCAAGACTTACCTAGAATCTGCCTCACCTAACAAAAACTATAGCCCCACCCTTCACCTGCACCTGTTTCCATATGATGCGCTGAATGGGTATAATTTTCTGTCATTTTTTCAGCAGTGGGGGCTCTTTGGTGTTAAGGTGTTGAAATATTAAAGTAGCCTTATTGCCAGGGAGAGTGTAGTGTAATTTGCTAATTACTGGGTGGGAAGGACTCTGGTATTTTATTTTTTTTAATATGAGGACAAATTGACTAGGATCCAGTCTGATGTATGGTCACTGATCCAAAAAGTATTCTTTCCTTAATTTTATTTGAACTTCCCCGAGAGAGAAATTGGCCGAGCCAACAAGAAAGGATTCCCATATGCGCCACAAAAGTCATACAATTAGACTGCATGCGTCACAGTATGCCAAAAGTGCTCTGTGAAATGTTATTAAACAGTAGGCCACAAAACACAGAGTGGGTCCAATGAGATAAAGGCAAGAGAAGGGACATGTTTGAAGCACAAAGAGTGGACAGCGAGGCATGGTCAAGGGGGCAAAGGGAGGACCCAAACAAGTTTCATCCATGGAATGGTTGTACTAGTGAAATATGTAAGGCAGCAATGCCCTTAGCAACTTTTCCGCACAGAGTAAATGAATGGTTGATGAAGATAGCAGGCACTGCTCTCGTTTTGCCCAGAGGAAAAAAATGCCTCTTCAAAATGGTGGCCAGATACCAATGTGGTTATACTACACCAATGTAAAGAGAAGATTAGTTTGCATTTCTTGAAGACTTATTGCTGAAACAGTCAAAACAGGGTCCTCCCTCACAAGCCAGTGCCAATTGACTAGTTTGGAAATCCCACGTCAGGCAGGAATCATTGTAAAGAATATTACACCTACATTATTTCAATTAATAGAGAAAACACACTCCTTTGAAGAATACAACCCATTTTCTTCCCTTGTAACTCAACAAAAAAAAGAAGAAAAGTAAACAATAACAAATGAACTGAATAAAAATGTTTCACAAAACCTACTAAACCATTATTTAACCTAGCCCCTTAAATATTCAGGAGATCTCTTATATCTTGGTGTCCTCTTCTGCTCCTGCTCAGGTCTCAGTTCCATTTGTATACCCGTTTCCGTCTCCATCTCCACCTTTAACAGTCATTCTACCACCAATTGCACTGTTTTCTCTTCAATTGCTTCTTCCTACAACTTCATTGTCATCCATCAGCATGAAACTACTACAACCACTCTCTTTGCTTACATTTACTTGATCAGTTGTACCATACAAAGCAACTTTCCTCTGAATATTATTCTCTCCATTCTCCAGCACCACAAAGTACCAATGTAACTATTTAACCACAAAAGGTCCACAGAACTTCTTCAGTCCACCACTCACATGCCCAGACTTCACTTTCACCAAGCCATATACTTTGATTGTACCATCCCATCCATTCCCAGGAGAGGAATACCTCTCCCTCTTGTCCAATAGAGACTTTATCCAAGCTGGTAACATCTTTGTGGCAGTGTTTCTTCCTTTCATCATATGAAAGGGAATCTACCCTGTAACTCCATTCTTAGTTATTTGATAAGCCCAAACCAGCTCCATTACTGTTGATTTGAAATCCTTACAATTAGCAATCGCCATCTGAATCACCCCTTTCACCATGCAGTTAATTAGTTCTTTCCACAATACCACTGGCCTGTGGGTTGTACAGACTGGAACGTTAAAGCTTGATCCCACACACTTCCAAAAGTTCTCTCTTCTCATCCTATATCAACTGAGTACCATCATCCGTGATCAATTAAAAAGAAAACCCTCTTCCCCAAAAAATAATCTGCCATGACCTTAATGGTAGCTTTTGCAGTAATTTCTATTAGAAATTTCCCGATCAACCATTTGGAATGAACATCCATCATGACTAATGCGAATGTAAGCTCCCCTCCAACACCACCAAGCTGTCCAAAAAAATACATACGTACGGTATGCCACACCTCACCAAGATCCTCCATCACTCCAACACTTGCCTAATTACCAACCCTCAATCTTTTTTTCAATTCCTTACAATCGCTGTACCCATACATCTACATCACCATCCATTCCTGGAAACCAAATATTTACCCTCAATCTCTTCTTTGGGCCGAAATAAAAAATGTCCTTCTCAAACTCTCAGGTTGGACAAACTTATCCCTTCGTGATTATCTTCCCATTTGACACAGATAATTTGTCAACTATTTTGATAAAGGGCCGAACCTGCATTCCAATCACACTTTCTCTTTTGCTCATTTTCACAATCAAATTAACCATATCTTTCAAAACAAATTCAGCATTCATACCCCTGTACCATTCTCCTTTTGACACACCCCTCTGGGTACAATCACTTACAACCCAAACACTAGCCACAGCAATTTCTCTTTCAAAAATGTCTACATTGATTTTATCAACATTTTTCCAGTTCAAGGATAGACGTGACAAGCGATCAGCTCGACTGTTAAGCCACCCAGGAATATATTCTATATGGCACTGATCCTTCTGAGGGCAAGAAGCCAATGTAGCCAGCCTCGCTGATCCTTTTGCCGCACCTCCAAACAAACGTATTGTCATTAGTGATCATGATCAGAGCTGAAAGTCACCTGGAGACCCCAAATGTATATTCCGAAATACTCCATTCCCCAAGCTGCATCCAATGCCTCCCTCTTAATCACTGAATAATTCCTCTCAGTGTGGGTCATAGATCTTGAGGCAAAAGTCACCATCCTTTCTTCACCGGCATGGATTTGAGACAACACTGTCACCACCCCAATGGCACTGACATCCACTGTAAAAATAGCTTTTACTCCAACATCAAACTAAGCTAACAATCCCACTTTGCACAAATCAGCCCTCATGTTTTCAAAGGCCTGTTGCTGACAATAATCCCACACTAAATTGCAACCCTTCTTCATAAGCTTCCTCAAATTATCAGTCTTGTCAGCAAACCTTTTAATGAACTTAGAATAATATTCCATCAGTCCTGAAAACGACCTCAATTGATCTTTATCCTGAGGCATAGGAATTTCCTTTAAAGTTTTTAACAGATCTCACACTATCATTTTGATACTTGACCTCTTCCACCAGAAACTTGCATTTTTCCTTCTTAAGAGTCAAAACAGATACAGTATGCCTGTCCAACACCTACTCGAGAGTAACAATATAGTTTTTTATGGTTTTACCAAATACTACGGTGTTATCTTGAAAAAAAATTATGTTGTTCATCCTATTAAATACCTCACTCATCATCCTTTGAAAGACACATGCCGAGTTTGACAGTCCAAATGGCATGCTAGGAAAATGGATTGTGCCCTTAAGGGAAGGGTTTTTAAAGGGTATGCAGCTTGGACTCTTCATTTAACAATCTCATGGTACCCATTTTTAAGATCCAATTTACTAAATAATCTCCCTTCTTTATGTAGCATGACCAATTCAATAATGTTGGGCAAAAGGTAGTTGTCAATAGCGATGTTCTGATTAACACTGCAAAGATTAACACAGAACCTGAGAATGCTGCCCCCCCCCCAAAAAAAAATATCTGCCTTCCCCAGAATTAACACCAAAACAATCCATTTGGAAGACTATATAGGCTCTTCGATACTTTCTTTCGCCAACCCATACATAAAAGGGAGTGCTAAAGAAGTTTCTTTGGGTGTTCAAGACTCAGATTAGTACTAAAACATTTCTAGAGAGTGTTATCAGACAAGAGTACAGCTCTTCTTAGAAATCCAACGAAGCAGGAACCATGATGTTATGTTACTATCCCATTTTATTTTTTACTTTATTCCTTTATTATTCATTCAACCTCAACCCAACCAAAGTATTTTGTCCCCAATACGGGACATCACCAGGGCTGAAAGCAAAATAAAACATCAATAAATGCATAAATTAAAAAAAACTAAAAGAGCCAGGATACAGTAGAACATAATACAAACAAATCACCACATTTGCCTATTAAAAATATTTTTACAATTAAAACATGTGATGGCAATTACATCATCAAAAGAGACAACAGCATAGAATCATTATAAAATACACATCACCTAACATGTTTCCCTCAATACTTGAATAACCGTAGTTATCTTATTTGTGTTCATCACAATATATTCATATTAGACAATACATATCATGCCACTATTGTAATTTGTATTTAACAATATCTATCATTCTTGTATTGTTTCATTGTGTCAAGAAGCATTTTTTTAACCTCCTGACTAACCCCGAAACCCTCCTTCGCATGTGTTGAACAGGAATAACATCAAGTTTAATAACTATTTTATGTAAGTAACCCTTCAGTTGTCCTAACTTTTCAGCAAAATCCTGTTTAGCACCCTCCAAACATTTCATCAACAGAAATGTCATCTAAAACCATAACCTGGTTGGGAGCTCTTGGGTTGATAATGTGCAGATTATGTTGATGTAGTCAACCCAAAATGGAGGGACTGCTCTCTGCTACATACACTTTTCCAACTACTTGTCTGTCTTGAAATTCAATCTTAGTAAACATATATCCAATAATGTTATTTTTTTCACCAGGATTTATGTATTTTTGCAACAAGGGTGTATGTAGTCACTCTTGTAAGAACATATACCTAAGAACAAAAGTGAACCTGAGCCCACCATGGGTTGAACAGTTCTCCCTTTCACCTTAAAATCAGCTTTTGGCCTGCAGAGTCTAACAGCTTCAAACTTAGTGTCATCAACACATACAATTCTCTCCATTTTCTCATACAATGTGTTCTAATTTTTGTCCCCCACCACATTTTCTTTTATTACAGCAACTTATGTTTTCAAATAGCTCTTACACATATGTGCAAAATGTCCTTTGTGTCCACATTTCCTGCATCCTTTCCTACAAAACAGGATTCACAATCTAAATTGTGGAGCTTATTACCACATCTAGAATAACACCTATTAAATTGTCTGTCTGAGGCTACACCTTTGTTGGAGAGATTACTCCTAATGTTCGCAAAACAAATTTCATCACCTTCTTTCTCCACAAATGTATCTTCATCATTATTACTCCCCCTCCTCCTCATACAAAACTCAAGACTGTTCAACCACTTTAGATATTTCAATGGTGTCCTTCAGAGATTGATTTTTTAGCTGCCCAAAGCCTCTCCTGCATTTTTGTGCTATTGCACTGTACTATTAGTTAGTCACATATCAATTTATCAGCCATCGCTTAAGAGACATGTTTCTTATGCTGGACACAAAGTCATCTACCATTCCACCTTATTTCTGTGGCTGAATCTAAAATTTGACTCGCTCCATAACCACATTGATCTCCTTTGCACACCTAGTTTTCAACCTTTTCTTTTCTTCTTTGTAGGAATCTGTAATTTCTTGCCCATTTTGACCCAAGATAATAGATATATACTTAGAAATAGGTTGTCCCTCTTTACAGCATGGGTTGAATAAAATGGCTTTCTTGCTAGATGCCTGAAAATGTTGCCCATCAACTTCTTCCAAATGGTTCTCAAAAATATCTATCCATTCTTCCCACTTAATAGGCAGTGTTCCTGCTTGAGTCAAGAATAAAGGTGGAGGTATTATTATTCCTGAAGAGTTTACTGCTTCTGTTCCAAAATTAACTGCAGTTAAAGAAAACAGTAGTTCTTCAACTGCGTCCACTGATTCAAGGTGTAAATAGATTGTTGGTCCTGTTTCTATATCCACAAAATTCTGCAGCACTCCAGTTATATGTCAGTTTTCATTGGGATATTGACAAATCCAGGACGGCGGAGATGTGGAGAGAATAGAACAGAGGTCAGTGCCCCACCCAAACACCAGAAAACTAATGAACGGCACAACACTGCGATAACAGCTCTCCTTTAGGAAGAGCACGAGGCACACTGCTCCTTAATTCTAACTGGAGTGCACTGCAAAGTTGAGGACCTGTGCCTGCCCTCGCGCTTGGCATAGATGGGATTCTCAATCCTAATGGGAACATGCTGCAGAGTAGAAATCACTTGCGCTTGTCCTTACGGACAGTAAGTCACAAGCGCCAGAGTACATTTCTGTGCACTTGCTCCTGCTCCAAATGTGATTACTGCACACAAAGCAGTGTGACCACCAATCCTCGCCTTCCTTCCCGCTCACGCTGTCTTTGTCATACGGTGATTACAGCAGAGAGTCCAGTTGTACCAGTGAATGCAGTTATGCAGCTCACAGGAAAGGAGACACACAGTAGCTTCCACGACCACAAGGCTATTCCTGGGGCTGTGTTGGTCCTTGTAGTCAAATTTTCTAAAGAAGAAAAAATTAAGGTGTATTTCCTAAAGATTTATTGCTGGAACACCCACAATGTGGGCCTCCCTCACCAGCCAGCCCCAACCGACTAGTTTAGAACTCCCATGCCAACTAGGAAACATCATAAAGAATATTACATCTACAATGGTGGCAGATACCAACTTGGCTATATTAAATCAATGGATGTTTCACCTTCGAATAATGTAAACTGTCATAATGTCAAACCATGAAAGACTGGACTAGGTTAGGTTTGAAGCGACTGTCACTGTGTACAGAAATCACGTATCACAGGACTATCCCTACAACTTAAATGTAGCTACAAAACACACTATTTGGGACAAGCAAGCCTGTATTTCAGTGTTGAAAACAATATCAGGAGTGCAAGTCACGTACATCTACAGAATGGGTGTATAACCGTCATTGACTATTAGGGATCAAGTTCCTAAAGATTTCATGTTTACATGCAAATAAACAGTTGTCATACAATGCTAGAATCAATGAGGACTGCCTACACATTTGAAAAAGAAAAAATAATCAGTGAATTCAATTGAACTAAAAAAAAAATGTTTTTTTTTTTTTTAAATAGAGTCATTACGTTGTTTAAATGGTAAGCTAAAATGAATGAGGCTCTACTTAAAATCATAGAGAATCCAAAATTAAAAAACGCTCCAAATGTCATGGTTTCTATGAATTCATGACTCGGAGAATGAGAAATTAATTGTCGTGTGAATACATTCTGTAAATTTGCCTCAAATGTGTAACTGAAATCAAGTTTTCAAATTTTGAATGTTCAAGATGTTGCAAAAGATACCACAATCGCTTCTATTGTCTTTGCAGTAAGGCTATCTATTGAATTGGCTGTACTGAATCGCTGTATTAGCATACTCAACCTTACAGTACAGGAGTAGGGTTTGTGGCTTACGTTTAGATAGTGTAATGGCAGTTATCTATCCACTCTGAATACAGTTCCCACTTGTGAGAAATGGGGTCTTTGGTTGACAGTCAGGTTACCCCATGTTCAAGCAAGGATCCTCACTCTAGTCAGGGTAAAAGAGAATCACCCTTAGCTAACCCCCTGCTTACCCTCTTGGTAGCTTGGCAGAGCAGTAGGCTTAACTTCAGAGTGCTAGGTGTAAAGTATTTGTACCAACACACAGTAACTCAATGAAAACACTACAAAATGACAACACAGGATTAGAAAAATAGAGACTATTTATCTAAAAAAAACAAGACCAAAACGACAAAAATCCACAATATACAAGTCAAGTTATCAATTAAAAAGCAAAAAGAGTCTTCATGTAGTTTTAAACACACAGTGTGAAAATGTACCTTGGGTGCATCAAAAATAACCCTGCATGGGCGAGTGTGCGTCAAAAAGGGCTTGCGATGCGTTGATTTCACTCACGAGCAAGACCTTCCGGCGTTTCTCCTTTCGTCGGGTCGGGCTTGTCGTTTCTTCACACCGCAGGAGAGCGATACGTCGATCTGGTCAGCAATCTCGAATCCGTGCAGGCCTTGCGTTGTTTTTACACACCCAGCGGTGCTTGCGTCAAATCCAGCCGCACGATTATCCGAAAACCACGCAGCGTGGGTTGCGATCTCACCAGCCTCCGTCAGCGATGCTGCGTGTCATTTCTCCAGCTCTGTGCGTCGATTCTTCAGTCACATTGCAGGCGAGTGTTGATTTTCAGCCACAAAGCCGGCGGCGCATCGTTTCTTCAGCCGCAGATCGGAGTCGCTTCGGTCTTTTCCCTGCACGTATTTCTGTGCGTGGATTTCTTCCTCTTAGGCTGCCAGCTTCTCCTTTCAGAGTCCCAGGAACTGGATGGGCACCGCTTGGTAGAGTAGGAGTCTCTCCAGAGACTCCAGGTGCTGGCAGAGAGAAGTCTTTGCTGTCCCTGAGACTTCAAACAAGAGGAGGCAAGCTCTAAATCAAGCCCTTGGAGATCTTCACAAGATGGAAGGCACACAAAGTCCAGTCTTTGCCCTCTTACTCTGGCAGAAGCAGCAACTGCAGGATAGCTCCACAAAGCACAGTCACAGGCAGGGCAGCTCTTCTTCCTCAGCTCTTCTCCAGGCAGTGGTTCCTCTTGGTTTCCAGAAGTGTTCTATAGTCTGTGGTTTTGGGTGCCCTTCTTATACCCAATTCTCCTTTGAAGTAGGTCTACTTCAAAGTAAAACCTCTTTTGAATGTAAAATCCTGCCTTGCCCAGGCCAGGCCCTAGACACTCCCCAGGGGGTTGGAGACTGCATTGTGTGAGGGCAGGCACAGCCCTTTCAGGTGTGAGTGACCACTCCTACCCTCCCTCCTAGCACAGATGGCTCATCTGGATATGCAGGCTACAGCCCAGCTCCCTTTGTGTCACTGTCTAGTGTGAGGTGCAACCAGCCCAACTGTCAAACTGACCCAGACATGGAATCCGCAAACAGGCTGAGTCACAGAAATGATATAAGCAAGAAAATGCTCACTTTCTAAGAGGCATTTTCAAACACACAATCTTAAAATCAACTTTACTAAAAGATGTATTTTTAAATTGTGAGCTCAGAGACCCCAAACTCCAAATGTCCATCCACTCCCAAAGGGAATCTACACTTTAATCAGATTTAAAGGTAGCCCCCATGTTGACCTATGAGAGGGACAGGCCTTGCAACAGTGAAAAACGAATTTAGCAATATTTCATTGTTAAGACATATAAAACATATTACTATATGTCCTACCTTAACCATACTCTGCACCCTGCCCTTGGGTCTACCTAGGGCCTACCTTAGGGGTGTCTGACATGTAATAAAAGGGAAGGTTTAGGCCTGGCAAGTGGGTACACTTGCCAAGTCAAATTTACAGTTAAAACTGCACACACAGACACTGCAATGGCAGGTTTGAGACATGATTACAGAGCTACTTATGTGGGTGGCACAACCAGTGCTGCAGGCCCACTAGTGCACTGTACTAGAGACGTACTAATAAATCAAATACGCCATCATGGATAAGCCAATTACATACACATTTTGTAAAGGAGCACTTGCACTTTAGCACTGGTTAGAAGCGGTAAAGTGCCCAGAGTAACAAGAACAGCAAAATCAGAGTCCAGCACACATCAACAACCTGGGGAACCTAAGGGAGACCACGCCAAGGATGACACGTCTTACACTGCTCCAACCTGCTTCCCTTTTCGCAGCCATCAGATGTTTTTCTGTGGACCTCTCATTCACTCTTACCTAACGAAGATTTTACCAACTTGGTTGGACTTTATTTTTGACGGGCGATAAAAATGCAAAAGTCGTTCCAAATCTTTAGTTATTTGCTCCCGATTTGCTCAAATGCCTTAAGTGATAAAGTTAATTCCATCTATTGTAGCCAAAACACTTTTTGGAGGTGTGGAAGCCATAACCTCAACGTTCAAGTATAACTACAAGTCCAAAAATGCAATATTGGTTTGGCTAAAATACAACCAAACAGTAGAAAACACCAACTAGAGACTTATAGAGGGGGTGGGGAGGGGCACTGACCTGTGTTGATGCGAGGAACATATTCTTGTAAAACTGCGAGTCTGCCAAATAAATCGTGGGTCTTTTGCAGATGAAACTAAGGCTCGCTGAATATGACCCACAGCCATTTGACAGCTACGAATAGTTTTCCTTGGAAGCTAAAAATGTGAAGTGTGGAAACACAAGTAGCGATGACGATTTAAAAAAGTACCTTTAGGTAAGAACTTTAAAGTTCTTCAAAAGTTCTTCCTATTGAACTAACAGCAGCCCTGCTTCAAACCTTTAACATCTCGCCAACAGTAAGAACAACGTGTGCCGTACGCAGCCAATAACAATGCTTTCCTTAGCGTGAGCACGGAACCCTGTCCAATCAAGTCAGCAGGCAGTGATGCGCGCAGTGTGTGATGTACGAAAGCCAATCGTAGCGTTTGTCGCTGTGCGTGCGCGGGAACGCGGCCAATCTGAACGCACCAAATCGTTTGTGTACGGGTCCACGCAGCCAGCTGTAGCGGAGTAATGAAACAGTGACGGAGGAGGTGGAGAGAAGGCCCTTACTTCCTGCGAAGACTTCCTCTTTCCGTTGAGCAGGTCAGAAAATGGTTGTGGGAGGTGGTAAACTTGAGTACAGCTTCCTAGGACCTTTTTTCATGGGTTTGTCTTGGACCTGGAGCGAAGCGAGAAGAATAAGAAGGCCGTGTCTTGTTGGGCCTGGCTGGAAACCTTTTGGGGTGGGCAAAGGAAGGTGAATTCGTGGAAGAACAGGACAGGGCCATACGCTGTTGGGGTGGACTGGTCCGTCCTCTGTATTGTAAAAAAAAGTGCAAAACCGCAGTCTATTTTATGAAAGAACCGTCGTGAAGGGTATGCAACTTTAATGTGATGTGGGTGAGGAAACAGGGTCAGTTGATGAATCACTCTCAGTGAGGCTCTATCCTCCGGATCAGGGAAAAGGAAGGTGAAGCAATGAGTTCTGAGTGAGCTAAACTTTATGTCCTGAGGCGTCTGTGCCATTGGGAATCTGGCCCGAGGGGGACGGTAAACGCGAGAGGAAAGTTGGTGATCCTGTCATCTTGGTAGGGTGGAAGCTTTTGAGGCTGTGCGCTGAATGTAGGGGGGAGGTGGACTGGTTGAAGTTAATGAATGGCTTATTCGTGTGCACCCGTTTGGGAATTAAAGAGGTTGGGGCAGTGGGGTGACCATGTATTGTCTAATTTGGTTGGGACCGAGGCTATCCTTGTGGCCTGACCTAGGGTTGAGGGAAAGAAGAGAAAAAGTTAGTTGAACAAGTTTGAGGGTGACTGATGATCCTGTGTTGCTGAACGGGGCGATATTGCTTGAAAGAGTATTGTGTGTTAATTGGGGAGAGAAAATAGAAGTTCTTAGGGTGAGCATCGGCATAATATAGAGGTGTGTTTTCTTTCGGGTCCCAGGAATAAAGAGGAAAGTGACCAGGTTTGAGAACCTATCACCGGATGTGAAAAAAGGGGGGGGGGGGGGTGCTAGTGATAAAAACACAATGAATAAAACCTTGTTTCAGTGGCTGAATGCCCCCTCCGATGAGGGGGAATGTCTTGAAATATCAGACCTTGAGGAATACTCCTGTTGGGTTGAAGGCATTTGCTGTATGTGTGGGTGTTGGGAGTTGAAGTGGGAGGCCTGCATTAAGGGGGCTAGTATCCTTTGTGGCTGTCCTGCCTCTTGGCTAAACTATTGTAAGGCGGCAGGAAGACTGCTGACTGGTAAGGGCCTTGTTGGCAAGGAAGTGTTTTGTGGCAAGAATTAAACAAGCATTGGCAAAGCGTCAGTAAGCAAAAAAAGGATCTATGACGCCTCCACTTGCCTCATTTTGTACACATGTGCAACACCCGTGGGTGCACTTATAAAATAACTCGCACGCTTTTGTTTTATTTTTTTATTTACTGATCTAAGTTGGACCTGTAAATATAAAAAAAAAAAAGTGTTCAACTTTTTGAGTAAGGTGGAAAGCAATACGGAGGTGAAGCAACATTAAGTATGAAAGCATTATTGTCAGTGGGGAAGCAAAAAAGGTTAGAAAGAGGAACATGGAATAAGGGAGAGTAAAGCATGTGCTAGCGCAGTGATACTCCAGGTATGGCCAAGGGGCCATATGCAGCCCTCATGACCTTTACATGTGACCCCCCCCTTCGGTAAGAGAAGCACTAGGCTGCCGTTTAGTCATCTCAGCACTAACATTAAAAATATGTTAAATAAACAGGCAGGCGTTTTTCCTAAAGTTAAAAGAAGTAACTAGGATATCCTTCACTGCTTAACTTTAGAAACATCTTCATTTTAAAAACCTCTTGTAACAGAAGTGTTAAGCTATTACAAAGTCTGTTAAGAATTAAAATAGTGTATTGCATTAGCATGCAGAACTTTCACCTTAGTACATAGGATTATATCCGTGCATTGAGAAGTATTTTTTTTTAAGTGATAGCTTAGCTTTCAAACATGAATTTAGAAACATTCATGCCCCCGCCCCTTCCTCCCCCCTCCCCCCCCCCTAACACCACCACCACCCTGCTAACAATGACAATCGTGTACTAAAAGGCAAGTTTGTCATGTGAAATCTCTGGGCAGCCTGGGTTTCTATTATACATGAACAACATTATAGGTTATTAAATCAAACACAGGAGAATGTTTTGTGCAGCCCTCATCTTGAAGTCATGTATTTATTTTGGTCTTCATAAGTGATAATGAAGAAAAAGGAAGGCAAGTTAAATAAAACAATTGCATAGGAGCACACAATTTGGTTAAGCAGAGAAGATGAGCTTAATCCCAAGTTTTTGGTTTCGCATTGAGCGATTGATATACTAGATGCTTCGCTTCCCTTACACCCACTTTGCCACCAACCCAACCGTTCACCCTGCTGGTGTCATTGTGGCACTTGGTCACACCACAGACAAAATTTTATTGCCTTTTGGGAAAATGTTTGCAAGTACTTAAGTGCTAGAGGACTGTGGAGCTGTTTTGGTGAAGCACATGGGTGAGAAAGCAATAGGGAAGAATGAGAGTACATTGCTCACTGCTCGTATTGTAAATTAAGCGCTGCAGAAACTGTCTTTTGGCGCCAGTGTGTGTGGAGCAGTGACTGTACTTAAGAAATTCAGATGAACAATTTTAAACAGCACAGGTACATTTCAACGGTCCTGTGCCAATTGTAGGAGCTCAGTGGGTATGAAACACTCCTTTCCAAGCATGGAAGGATCATGGGAAGTCTTGTCTGCGCAGCAGAAAGGAGGCCCTGCCTTCGTCTCTGGGTGGCATCAGTGGTAGGGCCTGTGGTGTAGCCCTCTCTCGCCTGGGGGCAGACTAGGAATGGGTATCAGTTTGGGAGTTCACAGGCTGGCTGTGAACTCCCAAACTGATACCCTAGGACCCTCGTGACCTCTGCACTGACATATTAGAATATCAAGCCCATTGTTTGAGAATTTTATATTTCTTTTGCAAACTGAACAATATTGTAAATTATTTACAATTGTCTGGTCTGCATCCAACAAGTAACTTGTACTGCAAATGACTACTATTAAGGTGATGGAATACAGTACATAATTCCAGAACACTTATATGTTCTCATTGCAGTAATTAAGCCTTAACAAATTTCAGTCTTTTGTTTTTAATACTACCATGAAGAACTCGTTAGAAAACTCGATCCTGAAGATTGACACTGAGGGTTTTGCCAGAAATCAACATGGTGGTTTTCATTTAAAAAAATTAAGTTCTTTCCTGATTTAGAAAGTAGTGGTTTTGAGCGCTGTCTTTTCCTCTTGACAGTGTGATTGCGAAGAAATAACTTGCTCACCCTGTGCCACTCGCGCAGTGTGTGCTCCTGGACAACTTCTTCCACAATCCTGGCTCACTTGCCTCTCCTTCACTGACATAGCACGTGCTCCTGGTCAGCCTGATCTCAAAGTTAAAAATGAATGCATACTTCCATTATATGCCTGGGTTGACAAATGATAGTCCTGAAAGAGATTAAGTGTAAGAATTTCCTTGGGTAACACGAGATGCAAACTGATTTGAGGCCTTTTCTTCATTTTCCTTATTTGATCCAGAAAATGCGCGCGCCTCAAGGCGATTGTTTTCATTAATAACAATGCAAAAAAAATGCAAATTTTTCATTTAGCAGTACTTTCACTTGTCAACTCATGCATACAATTAAGTATGTATTAGCTCTTCACTGTTTCTGAGAGCCAAGCTGACCAAGAGAACATGGTGTCAGTGAATTACAGGCAGTGAGCCTGGTAATAGGAAGAGTCTTTGGTTGAATGCACTCACTGTAATTAAACAGCTGAATGCTACATGATAGTTGTTCTGATCACTTTAAAATTAATTAACTCTAGGTTCAGCCTACTACCCTAACCCCATCAAGCATTTCCTATATACAGATGTGTACACAAATGTCATATGAGGTAATTTTCTATCCCCAGTTTTTGTCTTTAACCCCCAGTGTAAAGCCTTTGGTGTTTTTGTAGTAACCACGTCATACAGTGGTTTGATAAGATGCTTTACTGGACAGAAGAGACTGCGCCTCTCAGGGTCTTGTCAGCCTGCATTCAACTGTCGCTCCTCCGTTTGACATTTCCTTAACATTCTAAACAGAATACAATTACAGCACAAAGTTTCATGAGGCTAACCCCTATGTCGTGAGATAGCCAGCACAGACACCTAGCACCAGCTACTAAATTACCCTTCTTCTTTAATAATACAAAATAGCGTGTATGAACAACACAGCAGCAAACACAAAAAAAGAACATTATGCTTACATAAAACAACCTTATATCAAATCTTCAAGTGACTAGAAAAATAAACTAAGAATAACAACAATTAAAGAAAGACCTATACATGTGATAACGTATTAACACAACACCTTATTAAAGGTGTAACAGTAACCACTAGTACCCAAATTTACAAAAACAAACTGTCCGGAATGGTTAAACAATGACCACTTGTACAGAGATCCATGTAGACAGCATAGATCTCAATGATATCTACTGGGTACCTTCCACCGGTGAATGCTCCTATGAGAACACACAAGACTCTGGGCCACCTTTATTTAATTTCTTGAGTTTTTGGTGTTGGTCTTATTTTATCCATAGATCCCACACTTGGATCATCATTCATATCCTATTTTCTGTGCTAGCAAACCTCTTAGACACTTGAGTGTTGCTAACCTTAACTACTTTTCCTGCATTCCACCAGTTTTTGTTATTGATCCTAATTGCATTTCCACACACCTTGTCAACAAACATAGGTTCCGTATACATTTCAAAGTTCTGTTCCTTTTATGAATGGGCTCCTTGATCCATACTTGGTTGCCAACTTTTATACAAGGAGAAACAACTTTCTTCCTTGCATCAAAATAACTCTTTTGCGCCTCTGTTCATTATGTCTAACAAACCTCCTCCACGTTTTCCATTACATGATGTTTAATAATCTCGACATCCAGCCTGGACTAATTTTGGATGGCGGTTTCTCAGTAATTCAAATGGGACACCTTCGTGGAAGAATGTCGTGTGGTACAATAGAACCGAAGCAATCAGCACACAGCATTTTGCACAATACATTTGCTTGCTATAGCCCATTGGATGCAGTTAACCATATTTTAATTCATATGTTCTACAAGTCCATTAGTTTGGGGGTGATTATAGTGAGCTTTTCAAGTGCTTTATTCCCCCTTTGTGCAGAAAATTTTGAAATTCTTCACTGATAAACAGCGCTTCATTGTCACTTATAATGAAATACGGTAAACCTAAAAAAAAAAATATATATATTTCCAAAAGTCTGACATTTTTGGATGTAGGATGACTCATGAACCAAGCCTCTGGTCACTTTAAATAAGAACTACAGCTAATCTGTATGGCAATGGTACAAATTGAATGGGCCCACTAGGTCAATTAATTTTTTTTTCCAGCGCTCTAGTTGAAAGTTCAGTTGACTGCATGGGATGGTTTCTTCTAAACCCCTGCTCACCATTGCTGTAGACTACACAATCACTAACATATTTATCAATTATATTTTCCATTACAGGCCACCACAAATTCTCATGTACTTTATGCTTGGTTAAGGTTATACCCAAATGACTGATCCCTAACCGGTTGGTGAGCACCACACGTTATCATTCCCCTTAATCTCTTTCCACGTGTGAGTAGCCCATCTTCTACTGAAAGTGCAGAAACAACTTTAACAAAAGTTTGAAATTAATACGCGCATTTTTTCTTTGGGCCATCCGCTCTTAACAGACTCCATCATTTGCAACAACGAATCATCCTTGCTCAATTCTTGTCCCCACTCCTCACTTATAGCACACATGTTTTCCAACTCAATAGATGAAACAACTTTCTTCCTCTTCAACAAAATCCACGCCTCTTTCTCTGATGGGAAACCAGGACAGAGAATCTGCTCTTACCATTCTTTTTGCCAGATAAATATGACACCTCAGTCATGTTGCAGCAGTTTGGTGGACAATCTGGCAATACGAGGAATATGACCTTTGGACTTGTCTCCTGATAATATGGTGACTAAAGGGCTGTGGTCAGTGTGCAACACAAAATGATTACCCCAAATGTGAGGATGGAACTTACCGATTGGCCACCAGCATGGCAAAAGTTCATTTTTTGATGGCAGAAAAGTTCAATGATGCATATCTCAAAGTGTCTTCCACACCATTTTTGGTTTAAGTGAGAACAGCATCCAATCCAAATCCACTAGAATCTACTGTTATGGTGCATATTTCTTTTGGATCAAAACACTTTAAAATTTTCGTCCCTGCCAGTTTTGATTTGATCCACTCAAAAACGTCCTGGCAAGTTTTTGTCCCACACAAATGGAACACTTGTTTTCAACATGTTGGTTAAAGGCTTAACATTTGTTGCATAATCCGGTATGAATCTTGAGTAGAACTCACAGAGGCCAATGAACGATTTGAGATCATTCTTATCAACAGATGGTGACACTTCAACAATTGCTTCAACAATGCCTGGTTTTGGTTTAATCCCATGGTCCGATATCACATGACCCAAATATTCCACTTTCTCCTGCAAGAATTGACATTTCCTCACATTTTAACACAACCCTTTTATCACGCTCAAGACCTGTTCTAAGGTATCCTTGTGTTCTTACTTTGTGCCCCATATAGCAACACATTGATCACCTTGAGTATCTGGCGCATGATCCTTTGGAAGACTGCTGCAGCAGGTGTTAACCCAAAAGGCATCCTGTAATCTTATAGCACCAATGGGAGACACGAAAGCTGTGAAATGTCTAAATGGGAGATCTAAGACAACCTGGTGGTAGGCTGAGGCTAAGTCCAATTTTGAGAAGCACTTCGATCCATTGATCATGGTTAGCAGCTCAGGTATTTTAGGCAAGGGATGGGAATCAACCCAAATATGCTTATTTAAACTGCGTAAGTACGCAAATCTCATCTTTTCTTTCCAGCTACAACTAATGTTGACAAGCCTAGTGATTACGTGATGTTCTCGATTATGTCCTTTATACAGAGTTCATCCAATTCTTGTTTACATTTATCCTTTACACTAAATGGTACACTTCTTCGCTTATGTTTGACTGAAATACATCCTTCTTTGATGCTTATTTGATGAGTGAAACCTTTGATCATGCAGAACACTGAACACAGAAGAATATACTTTCACGATCCCTTGCTCAAAATCAGTGGTTTCAACAACTGAATCTTGTTCTTTGATGGTTGGTCTGAAGCCCATTTTATATAGACCTTGGTGGAACCAACCCAATATTGACAACCCTTTGCCAGAGACCTAAACCTTACCCAGAATGTTCCTTCCTCTGGATTCTAATGTGTCCTCAAAAAATTCTGCAAGTTCACTTTTGGGTCCCTCAAAAGACACTTGTGCCCTATCTGGTGGTTATAGCAGTCTATTTACCCAAGTTACTTCAAATTATTCCTGCATAATCATGGTTATCTTGGACACAGAGTCTACAAGTAAATTAATCTTTTTATCACCAGCCCCAATTTCAACATGGGGATCTACACATGTAGAGGCACTGACGAATTCATCATACTCGGCCTCAGTCACATTGGCTACTCCATAACTGTTCAGTTTGGTACTGACAGGCTGCATATTAGCACCACTCTGATTACCACTCAGACACATACTTTGGCAAAATGACCCACTTTACCCACATGCTCTGCAAACAACATTTTTTGCCAGACAAACTTTGTTACCTCTACCTCGAGTAGTGTTGCCACACTTGAACAAGTCTTCATCTGTGTAACAGATGGTTTATTGTCCCTTGGTGACATGGTGCTTGTTTTAATTTGTTTGAATTTAGCCACACCCACAGTCTCACTGGATTTATCTTCAAGTTCTTTGAGGGATGCTTTAGACATTTCTATGCTTTTTGCCATGTGAATAGTCCCTCCCAAGGATGAATTCCTCATAGAGAGAAGCTTTTGTTGAATAGTTTTACCAAAACATTTACAAATGTACTGATCCCTAACCAGTTGTGGGCACAGGCTTCAAGTTGGCAATCTGCACTTAACTTCCTGAGTGCCGAATTGAAGGCATCGACATGCTCCCCAAATCTTTGCTCTCTTTTGGAAAACATGAATAATAACTACCAGACTCAGCAGAATGTTAAAACGTAACTCTAACCTCTTTACAGCCTCAATTAATTCATCAGGTTCTCCTTCTTCATTATTATCTACAGACTGTGGCAAATGCTTACATACAGGCCTTCCTTCAAACCCCAATGAATGAAGTAGCAAGATTTTTTTTCTTTTTTTCTGGCCTTAACTGTGAGGCACCTCTTGCACAAATATATTTGGTAAACGCATCATACCCGTTCTTCCACGCGATCAGTGGATTTCCAGAAAAGGTGGTGGTGATGTAACTGCTTTTGTCATGTTCAGATCACTGAACAAAAATTGATCAAAACTCAAGAGGGTTGCTAATGATGCACAATGCGTCCTGTGCCTTTTGATTTTATTGGGTTTCCTGGTAATGCTACCTTGACAATGTAGTGAAACGAAAATCAACCTCCAAGAGCACTAGACCGCTCAAAGTAGGCTGGTAGAGTCTTCCAAAATTATGACACGCACTTAAGATGTTCAATGTGTATGCCATAACCTATCATGCTCAATAAATACTTCTGAGAGGCTAAATTGGTGCATGTGCACGTATGATGTGACATGTAGTTCACATGAAACTACGGCTCCAAAATGACGCCAGTCACTGCAAGAAATGTCACTTAACAGTATCAAACAGCGCACTTCAGGCCCCTCCTTCATCCCGCTTTGAGTCACATATATTCGCACTAACCAAGTCAGGATAATATTTGGAAACTCTGTCTTGCGTCGAGAGCAAAACAACTTGCCACTTCTTGCTGTGCTCACAATCCAGCCTGGACTTAATTTTGAAGAATATTGCTATAGCCTGATATCTCCCACAGTCGCCTGTGAGCGACCTTCATGTTGACAACATCTCGTCGTGGGTTCTGCAGTTTTTTCTCTTCCTCCACTCATTGCCAAAATATTTGTATTAACCTTGTCTTACACAGTGGTTTGACAAGATGCTTTATTGGACAGAAGAGACTGTACCTCTGAGGGTCTTGACAGCCTGCATTCAACTGCTGCTCCTCTGTTTGGCATTTCCTTAACATTGTAAACAGAATACAATGACATCACAGTGTTTGGTGATGCTAACGCCTTTGTCATAAGATAGCCAGTGCAGAGACCTAGAACTGGCTACTACAGTTTTGATCCAGAACGCCAGTCTCCTCACCGTCAGGCTCCTATCACCTACCGATATTCTGTACTATGCTGCTTTTGCCTTTCAGACTTAATTGTTGCTTCTTTGTCATTCAGTCTAAACTCTTTGATTTTTGTTTTATAAGCCCTGGCCATTAGTTGTAGCATTTTAGCCTTTAACCACCTTCAACTATACACTTGCAACATAATCTACCTTCTGTTTCCTCATCCAGTACTCTCCCTTGTGCCCTCATACTACAAACCTAATTCTTCTGTTTTGAACTCCAGCTTCACTCATTCATTAAAGGTATCATTTACCCACCTCTGCCGTTCTGCTATCATTTTAACCCTAAGTGCACCTTGCTTAGGTACTCTTTCAACTCTCCAGCTTTGAAATCTTAATTTTAATCTTTTGTCTTTTAACCCCCACGGTGCTACCTCTGCCTTAAGACTTCAGTTTTCTCTTCTATCTTTGACATTGAACTCACTTCATCCTTTGGGTCCCCAGGTTGCCTTCATTGCATATAATCTGCAGTGTGACCCCACCACCCTGTCCCCTTGCCTCTGGTAATCCCCAGTGCCACTCTTTCGGTCTAGACTCTGTAATATGCCCTCTTCATTTAATCCCCAGCATCTTCCTGTTCTGCTGTTAGATCTACAGTGCCAGCACTGCTTCTTCAACCCTCAGACCCACTCCACTCGCCCTTTAAAACTACAGCACACAGTCCCCATCGCCCTGCCTTGGGGCCACTGAGAGTTTAAAAAAAAAGTCCTCCTACACGTCTTCCTATTACCTGTACACGTTTTGACCCTTCCCGCCAACCCAGCTCCACCACTTATTTTATTGTTTTTATTTAATTCCATGCAAACAATGCGAGACATGTTTTATTCATGAGTTATGTGTTAGTGCATGAACATTTCTGTGGAGGCATTGTATTGTGACCATTCACCTTAAGAACATGGTTAATTGACTACCCTTCACAAAATAAGAGCAAAATAAAACGTTCACTTATATAAGCAAGCTCATACTAGTCATTGTGGCTTTTGTATGACAAGCAAACTTGTATGCTTGTATAATATTCGTAAGAAGTAGCATGTCGTTTAACACTGTCTGGAAATTTTGTATACGTGCTACACATGTGTTTATAGTTATATAGCACCTACTACCCCTAAAGAGGTGTTAAAGCTCTTTTTGGTAAGTAGCATGCTACTCCAGAACCCAGAAGGACTAGTGGTGGATTAGTATAGGGAAATATGATCTATTTTGAGCAGGGGAAATATGAGAAGTCTGTTAGTAGGATTGAATAGAATAATGGAGGGAGTGAAGAATCTAAAAAGTGTTAATTGGATGATCGTAGTAGTAAGGTTAGGCTTTGGATGAGTAAAAGGAGAGATGGAGGAGGGAAGAGTCTGAAAAAAGGGATTCGGGAGATCATAGTAGTAAAATGAGGTTTGGGATATGTCAAAAGGAGAGATACAGAAGGGAAGAATTTAGAAGGGTTGATTGGGAGATCATAGTAGTAAAATGAAGTTTTGGGTAAACTTGGCGGAATAGAGCAGGGAAGAGTCTATAAAGGATAATTTTGAGATCGGAAGTAGAATGAGGTGTGGGATGAGTTTCAGACATGAAGATAGAGGATAGATTGAGATGTAGAGGGTGAGACAGAGTCATTCATTGGAGAGACTGAAGGTTTTATTTTATTTTTTAAACTTTTTTTGTAGTAATGCAATATATAGATACATGACTGCCTAGAAAGGGTATATATGTATAAGGTAGATAATATGTTGAGATTTAAATTTTTGTATAAACACAGACTTTCAAGTGTTGTAGAACTTGAAGGTAACAATGTAATAATGACAATTTGTTTATTTTTAAAATGTTACCTTTTCCTCAATATTGAAGTGTTTGTAGATAAGTTATGATAACATATACCTATTGTGATAGATAAATAAAATAGAGACCCATAGCATGTAACCAGAAAACTTGCCTTAAAAAAACTGTGGAATGACCAATAAATGTGTTAATCATAGAATATATTTATATATCTGTGAGTAATATATACATTTGTTACGCAAACCTACAGAGTAGCTACTTTTTTTTATTAAGGCATAGTTATTATACATATGTGTACAAAGCAAAACACATCTAGATGTATACATATAATCAAATTATAAATGTTTATACACACAGGGATTTGCTGTACAGTAGGGCTTGAGTATGGTGGTAATGTAGGAAAGAGCCACTCTTGAGTAGTCTTCTGAAGATGACGTCTATATTTGGAGGTAATGAGTTTCATAGTTTAGTTGCTTGAACAGAGAAGGATGTACCACCTCTTGCTTGTTCTTACATGGTGGCGTTTTGAGGCAAGGTGCCAATATTGAGCGGGGGTTCATGCTTAAAAGATAAACTGATGTCACCTCTCCTGCATGTGCCCTTTGTGCTAGGGAAGCTTGCAAACTGGCACCCTGATATACACATTTTGTGAAGGTTATTGGACATCTTTACACTGTACCAAGGCGCCCTCCATTGAAACTAAAAAGAGTGGGTGGCAAAGCCGGTGAAGCGCTGCGCATCGTGGCTAGGAGGGGCAAAGGTAAAGGCTAAAAGAGACCAGAGTGGTATTGGCTGCAAAACAGAAGGAGCCGGGCGGGGACCAAGGAATGGGTATCAGCACAAGTGAGAAGGAAATCAGTGGAAGGGGGGCACAACCCAGGGTCCCGGGAACACTGCCAGGTCTGAGAAGTCTGTGATTTACTATATTTGTCAGCTTCAGGTCTTGGTTTTACACCTTGCCAGTACCTCCGGTCGACCATTGGTTCCTTCCTGTTGCCTTTCTAAACGCAAGCAGTGCCCCGGAGAGCGGTGCCCTCCAGAAGTGCCTCTTAGGCAGGGGCAGGCCCGCAGCCGTAAACACCCTGTAGACACATTGCACACCCGCGGGGGTCACGGCGAGGGGCACGCTTCCAGCTGCCCATCATTGGGACACAAGTGGGTCTGTGGGACGAACAATGGGGCCAGGCGCCTCGTTAGCTGGCCACGCTGCCCCTTCTCCCAGCGACAGGGCCGCCTCTGTGAGGGAGCCAGGGACAGCTGCGTGGGGCCAGGGTTGGCAGCTGACGGCTGGCGCGGCCGTTGCCTTCCCCAGCTGGCAGGCTGCCCGCCGAGGGTGATGCTTGTGACTCACTTCACGGGTGTGGCCGCCCCGCGGACCCCTCCGCAGGAAGAGATGCTGGGCTCTCTTGGCTGCCGCCCCCTTATCTCCAACACGCGACCTTCGACACAATATACAACGTGCTTTATTGGCAAGCCGTGCCGGCGTAGCGCTGCCAAGCTACGAACATGGCTGCAACCACTCAAAACAAGTGCATCCTGCCTTGTCCTCGTGTAAACTGTCTGTGCTGCTGACACGTTTAGACGCGTTTTACCTTGGAGTCTGCAGCCCCTGTGCAGAAGGTACCAATATTCCGTACAACACCCCCCTCTGACAAGCGAGCGTGTTTCGCCTCCTCTTCCGTTCTACTAATCATGTTCACCGCGCACATCTCGGTGCCTGGTTTGTAAAACGTGCTATAGTACAAACTGATGACGCCAGTTGTAAATCTGCCCGGTCCGTGGTGTAGTCGTAGTACACGTGTTCTCTCGGTTCTTGGTGACCGTTGTGCAGCAAGCTACGCTGGTCAGGATGAACGCTGAAATACATGCATGCGTCCCACTGGGAAGGGCAGGCAAGTTAAAATGGTACAGGCCATTGTGTAAGTCCGAAGTAGGGACGTTTATTGTTATACTGTCAACGAGCCGGCTCTTGACTCAACAGGAATGTGCTTTTCTCTTCTCTTCTCTTTTTTTTTTTTTTTCTTTTTTTCCTGTGTTTGTGGGCCGACCTGCTGGGACGTTCGAACCCCATTTATAATTGCCTGCACACGGGAGAGGTGCTTTAGAACAGTTTGGGCCTGGGGCAGGGCCAGCCTTACGGCGGTGCAACTGGTGCAGCCGCACCCTGCGCTGACCTCTTTGGCGGGGGTGAGGGGGCGCTGTGTTAAAAATAAAAACGTCAGTTTGTGTGGCCAGCAGTTTTCATACAAGAATAACAATGTCTAGATAACTCTGGTGATTAATGTTCCTACTGGGGAGAGATCGGAGTTTTGTGTAGTGGCAATTTTGAGTCATCATAAAGTAGTGCAGAGGGTTAATGTGCCTACTACAAAGAACGTGTACCATGCAGATCACCTTAGTGAAGGTGAATGAACTATGATTGCGCTGTAACAATATTAAATGCATTCCCCTTCCAGATAGACTCAACCGGGCCTGAGAAAACCACAGAGCATGTTTGGTGTCCCGGGGGACCTGAGTGCAAGTGGCATTCTTCCTATGGCATTATTGCGAGAGCAGTCAACTTTAGAAATAGGGAACTAGGTTCAAGTCTTGGCGTTAGTTTCACAACTTTTGATTCTGGGCAAATCACTTAATCTATCTGTGCCTAACAAATGAATGTGACCTTGTGTAAAGTAACTGGTGGTCATGTAAAGCACTCCCATACCTGCGGGTAAGGATTGCGTTACAGAAAACTGCAAAAAAAAAAAAAAAAAGTTGTGTGAACTCCTCAGGAAGGCAAATGGCTAAGGGGTACATGTGGCATGTGTCACCTGCCTGTATTTTTCGGAATTGTCCTGGGTACCTTGATGCCCCAGGGATCGACGTGAAGATCAAAGCAAAAGGCACCATAAAACAACAACAAAATGAGCTCTGCTGCACTCTGAGATGGACTAAATTCCAGAAGAATTGCTGGGTGCTCTTGCCATGCCTGTTCTCGAGCGAGCAATAACCACCAGATGCTTTAAACCCACCATCGTGACTATTTCATAGAAAATGTGCTGTCTGTAAATGTGTGTGACCACATCTTGTTTTATTAATAATTATTAAAAGTGAGTTTATAAACATGAACCGAGAAACATTACTGTCCCCACCCCAATGACATTTCTATTGGTGAACTACGAAGCAAGTCATTGGTCATGTGTACATACATGCAGGATATATTCTCATTGTACATGGGACAAAAGTTTAGTCTGTTAAATCGAACAAAATATTTTTTTTACAGCAGAAGTGCTGAACTCCCATACTTGAAGGTTATCTCACATGTGCTAATGAAGTAAAGGCGACTCTGTAAAATAAAATATTTGTCAAAAATCACATAATTTGAGACCACTTTATGGGTCAAGTATATTACAGTTAGGTCGAATAGATTGTGAAAGTTAGATCTGGTAACTTTTTCATGATTTTTCAAGACGTGCCAGCACACAATAGCTGTGTCAGGAGCTGTTCAGGCTGCACGGGCTACTTTGTGAACTACTTGAATGCCCCTCAAAAGGGGACACCCAGCTAAATCACAAAGATAAGGCTTGAGGCAACTTACTAAATATGCAAGGCAGGAGGAAGGAGTGCAGCAGAAACATCTGGGTGGCACAGCAAAGGGCATATTTTTTGTTTCTGTAGTGTCTCTGACGGGGAAAACAATTGTGTTGTGGGGGTTTCCAGATTCCACTACTACAGGGGAAAACAACAACAACAACAACAAGGTGATGGAAGTAACACTTAGATTAATACCAGCCTCTGGCGATGGCTCGCATTTCTGACACATGGTATTTTCCCACTATGCCACTGCAGACAGAAACCTCCCATGTACAGGTCTGTCTTGGTCTTACTCTCATAAGGACAATTCTTCCTAAGCAGCCAGGTCCCCTCCATATGGTAATGTGAGCAACCCCTACCGGTTTCGACCTACTTGGGTCTTGTCAGTGAGGAAGATTTAATACGTAGCTGGAACAGGCAACAACAAAGCACAGGAAACCAAAAGCTGGGAGCTATCATGTAGAAATCAAATGTTAATTTTTAGAGTGATTAAACAGCTGCACTCCCCTCTTGGCAAAAGATTGGAAAAACATGTCACTGTATTCCAGCCCTCCTTGTCATAATCATGATCACTCTACTTGCAACGTGACAATGAGTGGCTATTTAATAAATATTCTACAGTGACATGTCTGTATTGACTTAAGAATTATTAAAAATCTTACAAACAGAACGATCTTGTCTGCACCAACATATGTTGTCTATTCCAGTGAACATCGCTGTCCCCCACCTCCAACTCCACTACATCCCATCCCTTCCTCTTCGATGAAAGCCATTCTCCGCGTCTTAACCTGCCATACTCCACCCTGAAATTTCTCCCTGAAAATAACCTCTCCAAGCCACTACTCTCAGCTACCGCATTCACAAATTCTCTGTTCTTCATTGCCTCCTAATACATGCCTCTCCATTCACCCTGGCCCCTTCATCACTAGATTCCTTTGCCCCTCTCATAACTACCATCCATAAATGTTAGCCGATCTATCTTCCCACTACAGATATCAGGAGCGCTTCACTAATTATTTTTTTCCTCACACACTTTGCCATAAACATCCATTACCAACATAAATGTAAATCTGAAACACCTACAGAACCTACATTTTCACCCCCCTGCTCTATCAGGACTCCTGTGCTTTCCACATCTTTTTTTTGCCATCCTTCTCTGCATTCCTCTCTATTATCAATTTATCTACTGCACACTCTAATGCTGCCTCTCAATCACTCCTCTACCCTCTTCCCTCTGCTACTCCTTTCCAACCAGATACAGTGAATGAAGTCCGTACCTACTGAGTAACTAAACAAACCTATCACTGAACGTTCTCCACTACCTAACGTGCCACAACAGCCAGAATAACCTTCAAAACATTCACTGGATCTATCAATTAAACCATGTCCAGCTAAGATGTATGAAACAGTACCCCCCTCCCCCGTACCTCATCTGCCCCCTCCCCGCAAGACCTTCCTTCAACATTACCCTGGTATATTGTCATCACTACATTCATAAGACAAGAAGATCAGAAAATCCAATTCTTGCAGAAGTGTCGACCAGAAGAATCGACAAAATAAACATTTTAAACCAATTAAACTACAATAATACCAAATGCATAATAATGGTCTCTCCATGGTTGCAGACCCCCTTCACCCTCTGTTTCCATCAGATATTCCTTACTTTAAGTGTCTCCATTACTCAGAAGTCACAGATATATGTAAAAGGCAGGTCTCAGTTTGCAGCTGTGTCCTGGAAAACCCTGTCCTCCTTTTTGTCAGTAGCTCTTGATTTTTTTCTATAGTATAATTTTGCTGACGTTTCCTCCGCTGTTGGTTTTTACTGTGTCACATTCACTCTCACAATACTGTAGTGTCAGACTTGCGAACAAGTTCCCAGTTGGCTGTCTAAGTTTCTCCTCAATTGAAGATCGAAGGTCCCCCAACCGTCAGCTGGTTCCCTCTGACATTTTACATGACCTCACAATTCTACAATATCCACATATTTACCCATGTCCACCCATTTTGATCCGTGATTAGGAGCAGTTTTTGATTTCAAGTCCATTACAATACACCTTTTAACTAGAAGAATTGACAAATCTACATGCATTCATTTTGCAAGTCTGCAGCAAAAGACACATGGGCGGTTATAAAAGTAAAGCACTCCAAAGTATCAGCTCAAAGGATCCAACAAAACCATCCTGCCTGCTATGCTGGTTGGATGAATCAAGAAAGCGGCCACCAGAGGTCATAGATCCAGAGACCACTTTGGCTAGACCAGGTGGCTGTCTGTTGACTCTTCTACAATCACCCAGACATTGAAACTCTTATTGGGCATTGCAGTAAACATTTGTATGGTATTCACATTAGTTTACTTAGCACAAACCGTAATCACAGCTGTGAACTTCGAGCAGATCTCAACCAGGGCTTTCTCTTTATCATGGAAACATGGCTAAATGATGCTGTGGTACCCATACCACATGACTCAATCATGATGGGTGGTAATCGGTGCCCTGACATTAATCCAATAAGAATGCCTGATGGCTAGTGGTGGCTCATGAAAATATCATACCCACATGTACCTTTTGAAGACTAGACAGTCTGAACAGCAATTAATTCCTTGGTTGTTGGTCAGTTTCATCTACCTTTTCCACCTCCTTTTTCCTCCTCAATTGGCTGTCCATCAGAGAAGCCAGATGTTCTGTCTTTCACAGATATAATCCACTTTTTGCTGATAGTTTTACCTTGTGGATGGTAGTCCTATCCATACTAAGATTGCAACATTTGTTAAGTTTCCTATAGATGTAGCCCTTCCTGCAACTTGAAGAACTCCTACTCAAACCATTGTTACATATGCATTGGAGACTCTGTGTTTTTATGACCCGACTTATGGGCTCTAACTAACACTGTTAACATTGAACACCCCTTTTCAAGTTGGTGACTGGCTTGGAACTCTAGAGCAGAGCTTTCTCTGTTGCCTACTCCTCACAGAATCTGCGAAATACATTGGGAACTTTCTCTGACTGAAAACACAAGTCCCAGCTTTACCTTGGCATTCTCAAAAGTGTAGGGAATTAATTATTTTTGTGATTTAATATTAATATCACTAGACCACTCTCTTGTCCTATTGAGTTACATGCACTTCTATTTTGGTAGGGCCACTCAGTTGCAAACACCCCATACATTAAGTGGAATCTCAGTGGACTGTTGTCATCTGAAGTCAGTCTTCTGCAGCATGAGTTGTACGTGGGTGGTTAGAAAGGAGGTGCTGCTGATCCAGACAAGAATTACTGCATGAAGTGGACAAACCCTTCAAGGATTTAAATTTCACTGGGCATTGGTCTTCTTGCCGTGGTGGCAGCTCTTTGGTGCAGGGATCCTGCAGCAGACCAAGAGAGTGTGAGGAAGACCACTTTTTTTTTTTTTAATATGACTATTAATAAATGTAGCACCCAGTTCCCCCACAGTGAGGCTTTTATTCAGGGTTACCGCAACCACCAATTGTAAACCGATCCCCAGCACTACTGCTTATACTTGCATACTTTTATATCTCCTCAAATAGTGTAAATTGTCTTTTGCTCTTTGTATGTATATATTTCTTTAGCACAAACCTAGCCAAAAGGCACTGGAGCACTGTACAAGGTCAAAGGAAGGCATAATGTTAGCAAGTGATAAGGGAGGGAGGTAGCTGGGTAATGCATGGTTAATGCATTGTGATGTGTTCTTCTTTATAAAAAATAAAAGTGAATCTTCAATCATTTGTAAATTAGAGCAACTTTGTTCTAGATCCTGGGTGCATAGAAAGAAAGAGTGTCATGCCTTGTATTTTTGTGTGCTCCTTTTAGCATGTAGGCTGAGGACATCCTGGCTGTGGGTGTGCCGAGAACCACCACAGATAGTGAGCTTATCTGCAAGGTTAGCATGAGTGCTGGTTGTGATAGCTTTGTAAATGATGCAGCTTGGTTTGAAGATGTATGCCGGCAAGGGGAGCCAATGGAGTCCCATCAGGATGAGGGTGATGTTTCTTGAGTCCCCCGATGAGACCTACTGCGGCATGTATGATGTCTATAAAAGAGGCCAGTATGGAGTCAGGAATGACATGGAGCAGACTATTATCATCTAGATGCAAAAGTATGAAGGCTTGAAGAGCAGTTCTGTAGTCGCTTTCTGTAGGTAACTGTTTAACTTTCTTTAGAAGAGAGCTATTACCACACAGTCTTTGTATGTTTTACAATGTGTTCCTTGAGGGTGAAGTAGATGTCCAAGATAAATCCAAGTAACCTGGCATATGGTGAAAGGTAGGCTTCAAAACCATGAAGGTTTTTGTCATTGAACCAGGTTTGTACTGTTTCATATTTGTTATTCTTGGCAAATAGGACAAAGTCTGTCATGGTTGGGTTGATCATCAAATAGGTGTTAAACATCCAGATCTGAATGATGCACAGGCAGTGTTTGAGATGCTGGATGTCTGAAGCAATCCTGTACGACTGATGAGATTAATAGCACACAAGGAGATATAATTAGAACAAAGACATGTAGAAATAAAACATTCTGAAATCTAGGTACCAGGAACGACCTTATCTTCAGCTCTCAAAAAATATTATCCTTTAAACTTTTTAGAGAATGGACGTGATTTATTTTGCCAGAAGGAGGATAGGCATTAGTGTCAGGAAGTGAGGTATTCCTAGGACCAAGGTTCTATGATCTGCAAAGGCACTGTTAAGGCCATTGGTTCCTGGTTCAGGATTAGGTTGTCCTTTTCTTTGTTGTTGGATTGTAGGAGTGTTACCTAGGACTATATTCTGGTGGAGAATGTAGAAATAGAAAGTTGGTCCTGGTGAGTGCATGGAGAAATTGGGATTTTTATCGGGAGAAATGTGGAAAGAGAAAAGTAGAACATTAGTTATTACCAATTGGATTTCTCTCCTTTTTTGGCTTCCAAATGTAAGCCAGTGTATTTATATTTTTAAAAAAAGAGAGTTTGCAAAATGCCTTCGGAGTTAGCCAGTAGCATGGGCAATCTCAACTTCTGATATGTAGAAATACCCTATTTTCCTAAACTCAGTATCTTGTACACATTTCAGAAATGCTTAGTTTTTCTTTGTGCTCATTATTCATTCATTAAATTTTGCGACATGAATTGCTACATGGTTGTTATACAGTGAACAGTCATTATAAGCTGGAGCTCAGTTGTTGGTTTTCGGTTTCACATGTTTTTGTCAAGCAGCAAACAGTATATATATCCCTTTAACCAGGAGGGACCTGGTCTGTCCCAATATGAGGGGTGTTGGAATTGCAATTATATATAAAAGTGCTTATACTTTCTCTTCACTTGATGATGTACTAGAGGCTTGCCTTTCATGGAATACCCAACCGTCTTTGAATACTCAACAGTCAAGTGGCGTCTAGATTTGCAGCTCCCTGCTGTCTGAAGCAATAGAAGAAACTCTGCAAGAAAGCAGAAAGGACAGTCTTAAACAATATAGCATAGAGGTAAAAGCCAAATATATAAGCTAGCCCTAAAAAAAAAATACTAGGAGTAGGGTAATTCC